>NC_079456.1:1025383-1132883 GCF_903798145.1 Danio aesculapii | reverse complement strand
CAGAACAAAATACACTGCATGCAATCCAAAAGATTAAATAACAATTAAAAACTCACAAGTAAAACCATCTAAAATGCAAATGTTGACATTATTATAGCAACACAACAAAAAAATTCATTCACAGATAAGCGAGATACTTTTACCTTATGCTAGCATGCTTTATAATGTTGTTTAAAGACATGCGCTAAGCTTTGCTAGTGATCAACAGCTTAAATACTATATATTAGGTTGCTGTACAAATGTTTTCAACCACCAATGTAAGTCAATGGGTTTTTCACAGATCTAATCGCAAGTTAAATTAAATCTGCACATCCGATCACTTAGAAAAGACATAGCAGTCTGAGTCAGACCCTCCAGAAGACGTGTTCAGAGTTTGGTGGCTGTGCCTTTAAAAATGTAGGAGGAGTTACCGTTTAAAATATAGTTTCAGCAGGAAAAACCACAGCAGACATTGCACTGAAGAGCATTATGATGAATGAGTCAGCATAATAGAGACGAAGTGTAACACTTTTTTATCAGAAAACACCACAACTAACATTGAAATGTGTGTTTATATTAAACTATAGTCAACGTTTACTTGGAGTAAAACCTCCGTCAACTGCATTTACACAGAGAAACAATGGAAATATAAGATTCTGTCTCATCTAAAGAGCAGCTTTGTCGAACCATTCTCTGTAAACCCTAGAGATGGTTGTGCGTGAAAATCCCAGTAGATCAGCAGTTTCTGAAATACTCAGAGCAGCCCGTCTGGCACCAACAACCATGCCACGTTCAAAGTCACTTAAATCCCCTTTCTTCCCCATTCTGATGCTCGCTTTGACCTGCAGCAGATCGTCTTCACCATGTCTACTAGGCTTGGGCGGTAACCAGATTTTGATACCGTCAAACCTCCTCCCTATTTTACCCCGGTATTACAGTGCATAATAAAAAAATTATGATGCTAGGCTCAGACAGTCAACAGACTGTTGGCTTGTGCCTAAACCATTCAGAAACTGAATACCGGATATGCGGCCGTAGGTTCACGGTCACCTGTTTATCTTGTTTGTATTAGAGATCTGCGCGGGACGCTCTCTCTCATTCACACACATACACACAGACAGTACCAAGCCAGTGACGCACAGCATCCTGCTCTCTCTCTCTCTTTTTCTCTCTCTCTCTCTTATTCACACACACACACACTCACACACATATAGAGAGAGAGCGTGATGCTGTGTGTTGCTTGTTTGGTGCTGTGAACAAGCGACACACAGCATCACGCTCTCATTCACACACATTAACACAAACAAACATGACACACAAACACACACACACACAAACATAACACACATAAACACACACACACACAAACATAACACACATAAACACACACACACACAAACATAACACACATAAACACACACACACACAAACATAACACACATAAACACACACACACACAAAAATAACACACATAAACACACACACACACAAACATAACACACATAAACACACACACACACACAAACATTAACACACACACACACACAAACATAACACACATAAACACACACACACACACACACACACACACACACACAAACATAACACACACACATGCTCCCGTTCAAGTTACCGACCGTTCCTGCGCTTTATTCCCAAGTTTATTCCCGCACCGCATGAAATCTGGTCAGGTCCCAAGGCTCGAGCGGTAAAGCAGCGGGAATGCAGACCTCTAGTTCGTATTTACCACGTCTTCCTTCTCGTTCAGTCGAAACCGGAAATACTGCCAAACTGCAGGTCACCTGGTGCACGACTCGCCATCTTACCTCACCTCTCTCTCTCCTCCGCACTGTCCCATGATGACAATCACGCACACGCATTTGTAGCCATTAAATAAATAATATTTAATATTTAATAATGTCTCCTATTTAAGTGCATTGTTTTTATAATGGTATAACAGTACTGAAACTGACACCGTTGCTATTTTTAGATCCCGCGGTATACTATAATACCGTATTACTGCTCAAGCCTAATGTCTACATGCCTAAATGCATTGAGTTGCTGCCATGTGATTGGCTGATTAGAAATTTGCGTTAACGAGCAGTTGGGTAGGTGTACCTAATAAAGTGGCCGGTGAGTGTATGTTGTCGTGTGTGTCTATGAACAGCAGAACGATTTCAAACAACAAATCTCTCGTAAGCAACAATAAATTCAACCTTGAACCTTTTGGTTCTCTTTTAATTAGATGTGTTTTTCATTGTTGTGTTTGTTTTGTACTTTTGCATAACAAGAAGTTTTAGGTTCTGTAGCTGATCATGACGAAACACTTCTGCTTGTTCAAAAGAAACAGAAGGAGAAAAAAGCACTGGGTATATGAAGCTTATTCCTGTTGTACCCAATCCTTATCAAACCGTGACTTCAGTATACTGTAACACCCCTATATATATATACACACATTTAAATACACACACATATATATATATATATATAATATGTAATGCAGGACTCACTTGCTCTGTGGAGCTTCTCCTGCAATGCTGAGAACATAGAGCTGATCTTCTTCATGGCACTGCGATCAACGTCTGATTGACACACATGCACGCACACACACAAACACACACACACACACACACACACACACACACACACACTGATTGTTATCAGTTAACTCAAAACAAGCTAGGAAATTCACAGGAATCAGGATGAATCACTACTTTCATTTCTTGTCAAGGGGCAACCGGAAAAATGAAAACAGTGTGTGTTTGTGTGTGTGTGTGTGTGTGAGAAAGAGAAACGAGAGTCTTTAAGTCTCACTTCTTATACAGCACAGGCAGCTCAGTCTGTCACACACTTTAGCTAACAGAAGTACCGCATAACTGTCCCATAACTCCAAAGAATTAATAAACACTGAAAAACACAATATATATACACACTAATGATGCAACATGCTTTCTGTGAGTGTGAGGAGGTGAAACACACACTACAAACCAAACTAAATATAAACCATAGAGCATTTACATGCAGATATGCAGTGTTTATAGTGTCTGTTTGGTGCTGTACTGTGTGTTCAGTGTTTATATTGTGTGTTTATAGTGTGTTTATATTGTGTGTTTACAGTGTGTTTTGTATTTATGTTGTGTATTCATAGTGTGTTTATATTGTGTTTATAGTGTGTTGTGTGTTCATGTTGTGCGTTTATAGTGTGTTTTGTGTTTATATTGTGTGTTTATAGTGTATGTATACAGTGTTTTGTGTTTATATTGTGTATTTATAGTGTTTATATTGTGTTTATAGTGTGTTTTGTGTTCATGTTGTGCGCTTAGTGTGTTTTGTGTTTATATTGTGTGTTTATAGTGCATGTATACAGTGTTTTGTGTTTATATTGTGTATTTATAGTGTTTATATTGTGTTTATAGTGTGTTTTGTGTTTATATTGTGCGTTTATAGTGTATTTTGTGTATATATTGTGTTTAATGTCTATATTGTGTGTTTATAGTGTGTTTTGTGTTTATATTGTGTGTTTATAGTGCATGTATACAGTGTTTTGTGTTTATATTGTGTATTTATAGTGTTTATATTGTGTTTATAGTGTGTTTTGTGTTCATATTGTGCGTTTATAGTGTATTTTGTGTATATATTGTGTTTAATGTCTATATTGTGTGTTTATAGTGTGTTTTGTGTTTATATTGTGTTTTGTGTTCATATTGTGCATTTATAGTGTATTTTGTGTTTATATTGTGTTTATAGTGTGTTTTGTGTTAATATTGTGTATTTATAGTGTTTATAGTGTGTTGTGTTCATATTGTGCATTTATAGTGTATTTTGTGTATATATTATGTTTAATGTTTATATTGTGTTTTTATAGTGTTTATATTGTGTTTATATTGTGTTTTGTGTTCATATTGTGCATTTATAGTGTGTTTTGTGTTTATATTGTGTGTTTATATAGTGTGTTGAATGTTTACTGTGTGTTAAGTGTTTATATTGTGTGTTTATAATGTGCTTAGTGTTTATATTGTGTGTTTATAGTGTGCTTAATGTTTATATTGTGTGTTTAATGTTTACTGTGTGTTTAGTGTTTATATTGTGTTTATAGTGTGTTTCGTGTTTATATTGTGTGTTTGATGTTTAGTGTGCATTTAGTGTTTATATTGTGTTTATAGTGTGTGTTTGATGTTTACTGTGTGTTTAGTGTTTATAGTGTGTTTAGTGTTTATATTGTGTTTATAGTGTGTTTCGTGTTTATATTGTGTTTAGTCTTTATATTGTGTGTTTATAGTGTGTGTTTGATGTTTACTGTGTTTAGTGTTTATAGTGTGTTTAGTGTTTATATTGTGTGTTTCTAGTGTCTTTATAGTGTGTTTATAGTGTGTTTGATGTTTTACTGTGTGTTTAGTGTTTATATTGTGTTTATAGTGTGTTTAGTGTTTATATTATGTGTTTAGTCTTTATATTGTGAGTTTATAGTGTGTTTAGTCTTTATATTGTGTGTTTATAGTGTCTTTATATTGTGTTTATAGTGTGTGTTTGATGTTTTACTGTGTGTTTAGTGTTCATATTGTGTATTTATAGTGTGTTTAGTGTTTATATTGTGTGTTTATAGTGTGTCTAGTGTTTATATTGTGTGTTTATGGTGTCTTTATATTGTTTATAGTGTGTGTTTGATGTTTTACTGTGTGTTTAGTGTTTATATTGTGTATTTATAGTGTGTTTATTTTTATATTGTGTGTTTATAGTGTCTTTATATTGTGTTTATAGTGTGTGTTAATGTTTATATTATGTGTTTAGTCTTTATATCGTGTGTTTATAGTGTGTTTAGTGTTTATATTGTGTGTTTATAGTGTGTTTAGTCTTTATATTGTGTGTTTATAGTGTCTTTATATTGTGTTTATAGTGTGTGTTTGATGTTTTACTGTGTGTTTAGTGTTTATATTGTGTATTTATAGTGTGTTTAGTGTTTATATTGTGTGTTTGGTGTGTTGAGTGTTTATATTGTGTGTTTTACGGTGTTTAGTGTTTATATTGTGTTTATAGTGTGTGTTTGATGTTTTATTGTGTGTTTAGTGTTTATATTGTGTATTTATAATGTGTTTAGTGTTTATATTGTGTGTTTGGTGTGTTGAGTGTTTATATTGTGTATTTTACTGTGTTTAGTGTTTATATTATGTTTAAATTGTGTTTTGTGTTCGTATTGTGCGTTTATAGTGTGTTTATATTGTGTGTTTATAGTGTATTTTGTGTTCATATTGTGCGTTGAATGTTTAACTGTGTTAAGTCTTTATTGTGTGTTTATAGTGTGTGTTTGG
This sequence comes from Danio aesculapii, assembly GCF_903798145.1. NCBI lineage: Eukaryota > Metazoa > Chordata > Actinopteri > Cypriniformes > Danionidae > Danio > Danio aesculapii. The sequence goes on along the minus strand of NC_079456.1, from coordinate 1,127,598 downwards.
TGTTTTACTGTGTGTTTAGTGTTTATATTGTGTGTAGTCTTAATATTGTGTGTTTATAGTTTGTGTTTGGTGTTTTACTGTGTGTTTAGTGTTTATATTTTGTGTTTATAGGGTGTTTGGTGTTTATATTGTGTGTTTATATTGTGTTTAGTCTTTATATTGTGTGTTTATAGTGTGTTTGGTGTTTTACTGTGTGTTTAGTGTTTATATTTAGTGTTTATAGTGTTTTTGGTGTATATATTGTGTGTTTATAGTGTGTTTAGTCTTTATGTTGTGTGTTTATAGTGTGTTTAGTCTTTATGTTGTGTGTTTATAGTGTGTGTTTGATGTTTTACTGCGTGTTTAGTGTTTATATTGTGTGTTTGGTATTTGACTGTGGGTTTAGTGTTTACATTGCGTGTTTAAAGTGTGTGTTTGATGTTTATAGTGTGTGTTTACTGTTTTTATTGTGTGTATATAGTGCGTGTTTGTGTTTTAGTGTGTGTTTGTGTGTTTTGTATTTGCATTGTGTATTTAAAGTGTGTTTTCGAAGTTTAAAGAATGAGTTAAATATTTAAAGTGTCCATGCTTGGTGTTTAAAGTGTGTGTTTCTGTGTTTATAGACTGTGTTTGGCGTTTATAATGTCTATTCCTGTGCTTATCGCGTTTAGTGTGTGTTTATCGCGTTTAGTGTGTGTGTGTGTCTGTGTGTGTGTGTGTTTGTGATACTCACTGTCGGCTGGAGTGTGTAGTTGTATTTGTCGTCCTGTCCTCCACTTCTCTCTGCTCATCTCTGTCTGTGACGCTGCCGTTTCTCTCTTACACACGCTGACTGAAAAACACACACACACGGTCAAACTGTCAGTGATTCTCAGCTGTGAAAAACACGTGTCAATATGAGGGGCGGGGTCAACTCACATAGACACGCCCACATCAACGCGCATCGCTTGGTGTTTATGATTACATATGGATAACTTTGGAAACCTACTGTCATAATTATTAAGCATAATATCCAGCAAGATGTATCAGCTACTTTTAAAGACACTATTTTAGGTCGTTATGAATGTGTCTCTACTAAAAGCGATGCTTGTTTTGTTATACATTTAATTTCATGTCTTTGTAAATTCTATATCCACAAATGTAAACCACATTTTCCTGTTTCTTATTATTTTTTTAAAGACTTTAAACATTATCTAAAAATCAGTTCATTTTCTGAAAATAAGAAAGCCAGTAGAACTATGTCAGTGTTTATATTGTAAATGACACTTAAAGGGATTACATTTATGTGTATGTATATTTTCTCATTCTTGTTATCATTTGTTGACATTTGTTGATATTTTAGGTATTGTATACAAATACTGTTTACATCTCAATTATATCAATCAATATAATCAATCTCTGTATTATATTTGCGTTAATATAAAAAGATTAGATAAACATGAGCTTGTGTGTGGGCTTTAATAATAATATAAAATAATATGATATAATATAATATAAAATAATATAATATAATATAATATAATATAATATAATATAATATAATATAATATAATATAATATAATATAATACAATTTAATATAATATAGTATAATATAATATAATATAATATAATATAATATAATATAATATAATATAATATAATATAATAAAATATAATATAATAAAATATAATATAATAAAATATAATATAATATAATATAATATAATATAATATAATATAATATAATATAATATAATATAATATAATATAATACAATTTAATATAATATAATATAATATAATATAATATAATATAATATAATATAATATAATATAATATAATATAATATAATATAATATAATATAATAAAATAAAATATAAAATAATATAATATAATATAATATAATATAATATAATAAAATAAAATATTATAAAATATAATAAAATATAATATAATATAATATAATAAAATAAAATATAATAAAATATAATATAATATAATATAATATAATATAATATAATATAATATAATGTAATATAATATAATATAATATAATAAAATATAATATAATATAATATAATATAATATAATATAATATAATATAATATAATATAATATAATAAAATATAATATAATATAATAAAATATAATATAATATAATATAATATAATATAATATAATATAATATAATATAATATAATAAAATATAATATAATATAATATAATATAATATAATATAATATAATATAATACAATATAATATAATATAATATAATATAATATAATATAATATAATATAATAAAATATAATATAATATAATAAAATATAATATAATATAATATAATATAATATAATATAATATAATATAACAAAATATAATATAATATAATAAAATATAATATAATATAATATAATATAATATAATATAATATAATATAATATAATGTAATATAATATAATATAATATAATATAATATAATATAATATAATATAATATAATATAATAAAATATAATAAAATAAAATATAATATAATATAATATAATATAATATAATATAATATAATATAATATAATATAATATAATAAAATATAATAAAATATAATAAAATAAAATATAATATAATATAATATAATATAATATAATATAATATAATATAATATAATATAATATAATATAATATAATATAATATAATATAATATAATAAAATATAATATAATATAATATAATAAAATATAATAAAATAAAATATAATATAATATAATATAATATAATATAATATAATGTAATATAATATAATATAATAAAATAAAATATAATATAATATAATATAATATAATATAATATAATATAATATAATATAATATAATATAATATAATATAATAAAATGTAATATAATATAATATAATATAATATAATATAATATAATATAATATAATAAAATATAATAAAATAAAATATAATATAATATAATATAATATAATATAAATATTAAATAAATAAATATAAATATTAATATTAATATAAATTAAATAAACATATTTTTAAAAATTCTATATCAGCAAAATTAATTTATTTCAGCGTTCGTTTGTTATGAAATGTTATAGAAATATACATTAAAGTCGTTGCAAAAGTGACAATATTTGTGTACAACACCAAAATATCAACAAGCATCAACGGAAAAGAGAATAAGAAAGAAAAAATACACTTAAACATAAGGGCAAGATCTGTAGCTGGAAGTGCATCCGCTGCGAAAGGCATATGGATAAGTTGGCGGGTCATTCTGCTGTGGCGATGCCAGATTATTAAAGGGACTAAGCCAAAAAGAAAATAAATGAATGAATTAATGAATGATAAGGGCAAGATCTTTAAGTATCAATTACAATACGCCAATGTTATATGTACGTTTGTCTCCATCTAGCGGTCACAGTCAGGAACGTTTTCACCGATTCTGATTCTGCCTTGTTTAGAACTTTAGTGTTTATTTATTCGCGGTTAATTAATTTAAAATGGTTTATTTATGTGTAAACCATCTTATATTGTGTGTCAGTGTTGGTAAACGTAATTTAATACAATCTTAAACCTTTCTTGAGCTTCAAAAATAGCAAACATCGTACACTTTCACATTAAAAGTAACTTAGCAAACTTAACTAAAGTTTGTAACATTTTTTAAAATTAATTTACTCAATGTGTGTGTGTGTGTGTGTCTCTGTGTGTGTGTGTGTCCACTAGAGGTCGGGATTTGACCTAAATTCTTTAGTTTGACCTATTTACATAATAAAGCATATCCCGGTCACGCCCGGGACTTCACACGACGCCGAATCACTCCTTTAATCCGGACACCTCAAATGACACCGTTAAAAATACTCATATTTAGTTTATATCTTCATCACAATACATATATAAACATGGATAACGACGATCACTTTACATTTGAGTTACAGTCGCTTCGTCCAATCATACGCCGAGTATTGTGAAATTGACCAATCAGAAGCTAGATCTCAGTATCATATGGATGTGCTCGTCCAATAGGCGGTGAGAGGGCGGGATCATGTCGTACGTGCGGGATCTGTGCTAGGCGGATAGCGTGTGTACTGTCATGTAACGATCGTCTTGTAAACATTTCTGAGTTACTAGAAATTATATGTAAACACTAAGGTTGGGATTTTGACTTTTAATTGGTGTTAGTGTCCTAATGGATGTTGCCTGAGGCGATCTGGAGGTTGGTGGAAATTTTGACCTTTATAAACAAACCGGGAAAATGTGAAATATGTCATTGTTAGCGTTGATATATATATATATATATATATATATATATATATATATATATATATATATATATATATATATATATATATGAGCTGTATAATAACGCAACGTATATACATCTAAACATTTTTGTCGTACATAATTACCGTGTTTATGTTTATATATGACTCAAGTGGCGATATTCAAGGACCAGAACTGCTGTGTCTTGTATAAAATAATTATAGTCTATATATATATATATATATATATATATATATATATATATATATATATATATATATATATATATAATTAACCTTATACAGCCTTTATTTATGGGCTTTTAAAATCAATAAAGACATAAAACTGGCTCATTTACCATGGAAAACATGTATCTATGTTTTTAATAGTGTCTTTAGCTGGCATCTTTTTGTTGTTGTAGTTGTTTGCCTTGGTAATACAACATTTTGGACCATATGAACGCCATGTCATGATGCCAATGCTATGTTTTTTGACGTCAATCATAATAATGCTTTGTTTAGGTTTTTATGTTGGCAGTGACATATTCATATTTTAAAAATTTGCTATAATAAATGCCATGAAACTTAACATGCCATATTTTTCACATGTATGATGATAATATTATTTGTATCATGTTTAATGTATTACAGTAATACCATGAACCATATCATCCTGGTGTCCTATTTTTTTAAATATCATTTCATTTTTTTATACCAATTAATATTGAGGTAAAGTGGGTTATATATTTACGTATTCGTACATTCACCTTAACAGTATAATTTAATAAAATTCTTCTTTGCTATTTCTAAATTGTCAAATCATATTAGCTGCCAATGACTCTCAGAGTTCAACACTTTTCATCAATTAAATGGTGTTAAATGTTATTTTGAAGTAATTTTTACATGTGATTTCAGGCAGAATATTCAAAGTACCATAGTAAACAATATAGGAAGCATGTCAGTGAACGAATGTGCAAATATAAAACCAACTTTACCTAAGTCCAATTAATGTTGTGTTTTAGATCTTTTTTCACAAGCTACCCCCATGTTTTCAGATTTTTCATCTCTTGTTTTTAAGTTTACCATTTTAATTCTATATTTTGGACCTTAACATGATGGCAAACACATATTTACTATGTTTTACCATTATTTTAGGACCTTTTTATAATGTTAATGGAATATGTTTTTACATTTGTCATAATACCATTTGAACCAGATCATGATGGCAAAAACTATGTTTTATTATAATGTTAATGCCATGTGCTTTGACATTTACCATAGCAATACTATTTTTGCCTTACAATTTTGGAAATAGCATGTTTTCGATAGCATGTTTTTATTTTTTGATGTAATTCCATGTTTTGGACTTATGATGGCAAGCAGTTTTTTTTATATTTACCATATTATTACCATGTTTCAGACTTTACTATGATACCATAGTAACACAATTTTTGGGCCTTATAATTTTGCAAACAGTATGTTTTTGATGGCATGTTTTTTGACGTAATTCAATTTTGAAACTTATCAGCATGTTTCTTTTTTTACGTATACCACAGTATTACCATGTTTTAGACCTTATCATGATAGTAAAGCCATGTATTTTGACATTAATCACTGTAATGCATTTTTATCCATTTCATAATGATAAATGCACGTTTTTTTTATTTTTATTTACCACACTAACACCATGTTTTGGATGTTATTATGATTTTAATCCCATGTGTTTTGACATTTACTTAAGTAATACCCGTGTTGTGGCTAGTGATTTTGGAAATACCAAGTTTTCAATACCATGTTTCAATTGTTGTTGATTCAGTTCCATGTGTGGGGGTCCTTATAATGATGGAAAACACATGTTTTTTTAATATTTAGCACAGTATTACAATGTTTTTGTTACAATGTTAATGGCATGTTTTTTACATTTACCATAGTAATACTATTTATTTTGGAACTTACCATGTTTTCTATAGCATGTTTTTTTAAGTAATTCAATTTTGAACCTTATCATGACAGCAAAAGCATGTTTTTTTTATTTACCATGCTAACACCATGTTTTGAGCCTTATAGCATTTAACTAAAGTTCATTGTTCTGTTTCAGCCCGTCTGAAGTGTTTTCGTGTTGGAGAAAGCCGGTCACCATGAGTCACCGCACCATCCATCTGTTTCGTAAAGGCCTGCGCCTGCATGATAAACCCAGCCTGTTGGGGGCGCTAGCGTCCTCCTCTGTGCTCTATCCAGTGTATGTCCTGGACCGTGTGTTCCTGCAGGGGGTGATGCGCATGGGTGCGTTACGCTGGCGATTCGTCCTGCAGAGTCTAGAGGATCTGGACGCTCGTCTGCGGGCGCTTGGATCGCGACTTTTTGTCCTGTGTGGGTCAACAGCTAGCGTCCTGCGGGAGCTCGTAGCGCAGTGGGGAATCACACAGATCAGCTACGACACTGAAGTAGAGCCATATTACACAAGCATGGACCAGGACATACAGACACTGGCGCAGGAAAATGAAATGCAAACTTACACGTGTGTATCGCACACGCTGTATGACGTCAAGAGGTACGACACCAACATGTTTTTTTATGTTTACCATAATAATTCACCAAAATGTTTTTTTATGTTTACCATAATAATTCACCAACATGTTTTTATGTTTACCAACATAATTCACCAACATGTTTTTTTTGTTTACCATAATAATTCACCAACATGTTTTTTATGTTTACCATAATAATTCACCAACATGTTTTTTTATGTTCACCATAACAATTCACCAACATGTTTTTTATGTTTACCATAATAATTGACCAACATGTTTTTTGTTTACCATAATAATTCACCAACATGTTTTTTTAAATGTTTACCATAAAAATTCACCAACATGTTTTTTTAAATGTTTACCATAATAATTCACCAACATGTTTTTTTTTTATGTTTTGACATTTAGCATAGCAATACCATTTTTGGGCTTTATAATTTTGGAAATACCATGTTTCTGTTAGCATGTTTTTTGATGTTTACCATTTTAATTTAAATTTGGACCGTCTCATGATTGCAGAATGATGTTTTTATTTACATTTACCACAGCATTGCTATGTTTTGGACCTTAATTAGATATTAATGGCATGTGTTTTGACATTTACCATAGTGATACAACGTTTAGGCCATAAATTTATAGAAATACCATGTTTTTAATGTCATTTTTTTACATTTAAAATGAAAATTCCATATTTTGGAACTTAACATGATGATAAAAACTAATTTTTTTATATTTACTACATCATTATTATGTATTTAACCTTATTTCGGATAGTAACGCCACATGCTCTGACATTTATAGTAGTAATGCCATGTTTTCGGCCTTATAATGACACAAATACCTTTTTTTCACCAAAGAGTAATAAGAGTCTCATCTAGAGAAACAATAGATTATTATTTTTTTAAGTATATTCTTTTTAATAACAAAGGCTCATCTGGCACTAGCTTTGGGATGCAAGCTTAAAAAAAAGTCAAATAAAAAAATAAATGCATTGAATTTGCAGTTTTGAAATTTCAGACCACTATAAAAGTCCACTATATGGAGAAAAATGCTGCTTGTTTAAATAAAAAATAAATAAATTTCTTATCCACTGAAAAATGAAACGAACATCTTAGATGAGAAGAGTAAATGTCCAGAAAAATTCTGTAAGTGAACCAATGCTTTCAGAAAAGCATGTCTGAGTGTGTTAATGTGCCTGTTTGTTTCTCTCCAGGATCGTGAAGGCCAATGGAGGCTCTCCGCCGCTCACATACAAGAAGTTCCTGCATGTTTTGTCAGTTTTGGGTGAACCAGAGAAACCGGCGCGGGATGTGAGCATCGAGGACTTCCAGTAAGGGCGATACGAGCGTCTGTGTTTGTGTGTGGGCGATACGAGCGACTGTGTGTGCGTGCGGGGAGGTTTTCAGGGTTGTGTTGTGTCTGACGCTCCTCTCACGACTGCCGCCTGCGAACAGATGGAGCTTTTGCCTGCCAAGAGTGTGTAGACGGAGACCGCAGCAGAGCATGATGGGAGATTGTGTGTGTGCTGTTTGCAGGAGGTGTGTGACTCCAGTGGATGTGGATCGGTTATACGCTGTGCCTTCTCTGGCTGATCTGGGTCTGCAGGCGGAGGCGGAGGTGCTGTGGCCCGGTGGAGAGACTTATGCCCTGCAGCGGCTCGAGAAACACTTCCAGAGTCAGGTGAGCAGCCTGAACCAGCGATAATGCTAATACAATACTGAGTCAATGCTAGCGAGAGAAAATAGGCGACACTGAGTGCGGAATTTGTCTCAACCTCATCTTCTGCGCAAACTGAAATAATTAAACTCAAACAGAAAATATGTTTGAGGTGATAAACATCCCAAGAATACTAGACGTTTGGTGTGAACCTAGCATAATTCATAAACATTGAAGCTTAGATAAATCATGCCTAGCCTAGAACACTGTCTGCTGTTAAAAACTAGCCTAGAGTGCTATCTGCTGATTAAAAACTAGCCTAGAATGCAATCTACTGTTAAAAACTAGCATACAGTGCTATTATAAACTGGCCTAGAGCGCTGTCTGCTGTTAAAAACTACTCTACAGACCTGTTAAACACTAGCCTAGAGTGCCCTCTGCTTTTAAAAACTAATCTAGAGCACCATCTGCTGTTAAACACTAGGCTAGAGCATAGTCTGTTGTTAAACAGCACCATCTGGTGTTAAACACTAACCTAGAGCACCTATTAAAAACTAGCCTACAGTGCTGTTAAAAACTAGCTTAGAGCACCATCTGTGGTTAAAAACTAGCCTACAATGCGGTTAAAAAGTAGCCTAGAGCACCATTTGCTGTTAAACACTAGCCTAGAGCGCCGTCTGCTGTTAAACACTAGCCTAGAGCGCCGTCTGCTGTTAAACTCTAGTCTAGAGCGCCGTCTGCTGTTCAACTCTAGCCTAGAGCGCCGTCTGCTGTTCAACACTAGCCTAGAGCGCCGTCTGCTGTTAAACACTAGCCTAGAGCGCCGTCTGCTGTTAAACACTAGCCTAGAGCCCCCTCTGCTGCTAAACACTAGCCTAGAGCGCCGTCTGCTGTTAAACACTAGCCTAGAGCGCCCTCTGCTGTTAAACTCTAGTCTAGAGCGCCGTCTGCTGTTCAACTCTAGCCTAGAGCGCCGTCTGCTGTTCAACACTAGCCTAGAGCGCCGTCTGCTGTTCAACACTAGCCTAGAGCGCCCTCTGCTGCTAAACACTAGCCTAGAGCGCCGTCTGCTGTTCAACACTAGCCTAGAGCGCCCTCTGCTGTTAAACACTAGCCTAGAGCGCCGTCTGCTGTTCAACACTAGCCTAGAGCGCCGTCTGCTGTTAAACACTAGCCTAGAGCGCCGTCTGCTGTTAAACACTAGCCTAGAGCGCCCTCTGCTGCTAAACACTAGCCTAGAGCGCCGTCTGCTTCTAAACACTAGCCTAGAGCATCCTTAAACACTAGCCTACAACACCGTCTGGTGATAACACTAGCTAAACACTAGTCTAATCATAGAGACGATCCACGAATCGCAAATGCGTTGATGTATTGCCTCAGCCCTAAAGAGCCAACACTAGCACCAGGTTTCTGCTGGTGAAAGGCCTGTACTGATATACTGATAAGTGTGTGTGTGTGTGTGTGTGTGTGTGTGTGTGTGTGTGTGTGTGTGTGTGTGTCTACAGGGCTGGGTGGTGAACTTTTCCAAGCCGCGCACCATCCCCAACTCTCTGCTGCCCAGCACCACTGGTCTGAGCCCGTACCTGAGTCTGGGCTGCCTTTCTGTTCGAACCTTCTACCACAGACTCAACAGCATTTACGCACAGGTACACACACTCAAACAGCAGCTCCCACACCCTGGTGTGACGACTACATAGGCACCATGCTAAAGGCTGATTTATACTTTTGCGTCAAGGGCACGCTTGTGCTATGTCGCGGCCTAGGCGTGGACGCATAGCCCTCGCCGTGGCCGTCGGCGTCACTAACACACACCTCTCAAAAAATTTAAATACACGTCGCAACAACGCGCAGCGCGAGCTCTGTGATTGGTCGGCTTGGTAGTGCTGATGAGTGTGTGCGGGACAGAGAGCTGTATGACCCCGATGGGAGCGATTGTTTACAAGTGTGGAGTCCCATGAAGGAGCTCCAGATGGAAAGTGTTGTTTTGTGTTTACCTTATGGTTAAAGTTGCTGCACGTCCACCTGTTCCTGCCTCAAAATGAGCGAGTTTGAGCCACATGTACATTAAGGTAGAGTTCAGAAAAAACAAAACACCAGCGAAGAAACTCGACACAGAGGAACATATACACCCTACTGCCAACTAGCGTTTCGGAAGTGTTATTGCAAAGCAACAGAAACAGAGCGCAGAAGTATGAACGCACAGCTACGCACATTGCATGCGCTGTGGGTCACACTGATCACTCGATGCCAAAGTATAAACCAGGCTTAACAGTTGAGACTCATCAGGGATTAGATGCACACAACAAATAGCATGCATAACAGTTACGTACAGTTAGCATGTTAGTATGTTGCTAATCTAATAAAAACATGTACACATAATGCGTGAGGTGGTGTATTTTAAATAAGTTAAAACAATGTTTTTTAAAAGTTTGTCATGTTTATAGACATCTCTTGGTTGATTCCATCTGAGTGGTGTTAGCACATTCCTAAGCTAACATTGCTAATTACCAAAAACACACAAATACTGGTTAAAATTGTGTATTTTCTTAAGATTGCTTGTATATTTTGATGATCTGTAGTATATTTACCCTTAGTTGATTGAAGTAGACACTACCCTGCTGAAAAAAAAACAGCTTAAACCAGCCTAGGCTGGTTTTAGCTGGTTGACCAGGCTGGTTTTATAGAGGTTTTGCCCATTTCCAGGCTGGTTTCCAGCCATTTCCAGCCTGGTCTTAGCTGGTCAGGCTGGAAAATGACCAGCTAAAACCATCTTGACCAGCCAAAACCAGCTATGTCCAGCTTAAACCAGGCTGGTCAAGCTGGTTTTAGCTGGATTTAGCTGGTCATTTTCCAGCCTGACCAGCTAAGACCAGGCTGGAAATGGCTGGAAACCAGCCTGGAAATGGCCAAAATCCCTCTAAAACCAGGCTCAGGTCAACCAGCTAAAACCAGCCAAAGAGCTTAGGCTGGCTTAAGCTGGATTTTTCAGCAGGGTAATGTTAGCATGTTGCTAAGCTAATACAAAAATCTGCACTTAATGTGTGAGGTTGTGTATTTTTTACGAGTTATTTTTTTTTTTTTTGCAGTATATTTATAGTTAACCCTTGCTTGATTCCACCTGAGTGATATTAGCACATTGCTAAGCTAACATCGCTAATAATAACAAAATGACAAAAATAACTAATAAATAACAAAATACACAAATCGTAATACAGACTAATTTTAGCATGATGCTAAGCTAATAATTAGATACTAGTAAATAAATATGAAGCAACCCCAAATCTTGAGTGAAATAATCCATTTTTATTAGGTACAATTTTTGATATGCCTCTTTAAAATGATTATCTCAGAAACTTTGCTATAAAGCAGGCTCCTATTAGCACCTATGGATATTGAAACGGAAAGAATTTTATTGTCATTGCTTTGAAACAATTGTTTAGCAGCTCACAAGATTTTGGCATTATAGCCAACCAAAAATCAAGGCAAATAAATCTCATCTTCCTTTTCTTGTCCTCCTCGCCTGATCACATGCCTGATTGAGTTTTCCTGTGGTTTTCCCCCTGCAGTCGAAGAACCACTCTCTGCCGCCGGTGTCTCTGCAGGGTCAGGTGTTGTGGCGCGAGTTCTTCTACACCGTCGCTTCCGCAACGCCAAACTTCACCAAGATGGAGGGAAACGGCATCTGTCTGCAGATCGACTGGTACCACGATCCCGAGCGGCTGGAGAAATGGAGAAGCGTAAGAGAACCGCACACTTTTGGGTTGGTTCTTTGTGGCAGGAATATTTAGGGACGATCTGATTCTGACAGTTTGATTCAACACGCCCCTCCAGCTGTCAGTTTCGACATCTCTATGACAACAAACAGAAATGGTGAGGAGGAGGAGTCTGTTAGGATGTAATAACTCTCCCCAAACCCTTTTCTCCATTCTGAATGAAACGCCTACTTTACTACATCCAATCAGCTTGCAGTAGAAAAAACAAGCAACGCCCACTGATTTCTCATTTAATATTCCGTTTCCCCAGGAACTGTATCACAATATGAAAAGAAAAGCAGTCGTAGCTTTCAACCAGTGTTAATTTCAATAACGAACAGGTTTTTACTGATGAAAACTAGACGAAAACTAAAGAGATGCGACGACAACTATAATAAAAATATACTGACATTTTCGTTGACTAATAAAAACAAGACGAGAATGTGATTGAGGGATGTTTTTGGAAGATATCCAATCAGAATTAATCTTGGTTTGTGATGCATGACGCACACACACACTCATTTGAATAGCAACTGATCCACAGTAGAGACGGGATGCGATTACGTCTTCATCCATACGGGCGTCTGTCTGTCTGATTAAACTATAATGAAATGGCAACAGCTAACAGTAAAAGAAGACTCACGTTTGACGACAAGACAAAAAATCCGTGAATCGTAAGGGGAGGAAAAAGCTGATAATAACAACCAATCTAAAGCGACATCAGGTCGGGGAATCATCCCGAACTTCACGATAAACTCGAGCTTTTTCATTTACCTGACTTTATTTTTTTATTTACCTTGCTTAACTGAAGCGATGTAGCCTCTCACTGACCTTTAGAGACGCCATTAGGTTGTACATTGTAACATGATCATGGCATTCATTTCCATGAGGAGTTGTTTCATTTTAACTGGGGCTACAGTTTAGCTAGCCTGATCTAACTCGCGCTAGGTTCACGTGCGCTGTCGGCGTCTACCATGATCGTTATGACAACAGCCATTTACAGCGTACCTCTGCCACAAAACAAACACTGCCTCATTCAGGATGTCATTCAGCGATGTGATTATTTCTTACTTTAAGGATGTAATGATACTGTAGTGTTATAATCTCTGCTTATCAGTGAGTCGCATTCTAACGAAACCTCGAAGTCGTTTAATTTTGACATACATTTAAGTATGAAAAGATAATGATTAAGAAGATATGATTAAGCCTAAAAAGATAAAGATTCGTGATGCATCGATGAATACATTATTCTTTCCCACCATCCATAGGTGACAGTAACGTTTTCTTCCACCGCAGGCGCAAACGGGTTTCCCCTGGATCGACGCTATCATGACGCAGCTACGGCAGGAGGGCTGGATCCATCATCTGGCGCGTCACGCCGTGGCCTGTTTCCTGACCCGCGGAGACCTGTGGATCAGCTGGGAGGAGGGCATGAAGGTGCAGCGCTACACACATATATGCTAACATATATGTGCGGCTCTATTCTCAGATGCTAATGATGCACACAAGTACAGCTCCAAACATCAACACACACATACAACTTAAGATGCTAACAGGTGATTACAAAATCATGCACAGCTTCATCCTAAGATGCTAATAAAACCGAAAGACCATCCTAAGATGCTAACAAATGCTAACACACAAATGTCACTTCATCCTGAGATGTGAACAGACAGTAACACACACGTGTAGCTATAATTTTGAGATGATAAAAGAGGCTAACACACGCATACATCTCCCTCCAGAGATGGTGAAAGATGCTAATGTATACAGCTACATCTTAGTTCTGAAATGCTAACAGGATGATGACACACCCATACGGTTGCATCCTGAGATGCTAATAAACGCCAACACACACATGTGGCTTCATCTCATCTTTGGATGTTGAAAGAAGCTAATACATACACCTACATCTTGGTCCTGAAATGCTAACTGAAAGCTAACACACCCATAAAGCTCCATCCTCAGATGCTAACAAATCCTAACACAGACATGTGGCTCCAGCTTGAGATGCTAACAGATGCTAATGCAAACACATTAATCTTGGTCCTAAAATGTTAACAGAATGCTAACACATCCTTACGGCTCCATCTTGAGATGGTAACAAATCCTAACACAGACATGTGGCTCCAGCCTGTGATGCTAACAAATGCTAATGTTCACGCCTACATCTCAGTCCTGAACTGCTAACAGAATGCTAACACAACCATACAGCTCCATCCATGCTAACAAATGTTACCACACACACAATTTAACAGCTAGTATTACATAGACACGAGCCGCCAACGGCAAGTCTTCACTTCCTGTTGTACTCATACTAACAGCGTGACATCGCCTTCTACTGGTCTGGCATATGCAATGAAGCATTTTTGAAAGTTTTGCTAATGTGGATTGTTGAAAGTGTTATTGTGAAATATGAAACCATTTCAAACAGCAAGAGACAAACAAGCTGTATTAATGTGTGTGTTAGGGTCATGTGTACAGGTGTTTCACTCAGGTGTGTCTGTTCTCAGGTGTTCGAGGAGTTCCTGTTGGATGCAGACTACAGTGTGAACGCCGGGAACTGGATGTGGCTGTCCGCTAGTGCGTTCTTCCACAAATACACCAGGATCTTCTGTCCGGTGCGTTTCGGCCGTCGAACTGACCCTCAAGGAGAGTATCTGAGGTGAGACCACGCCTACTTCATGCAATATTCATAAGTTGGCTTGATTTGCCACACCCAATGCCGTTTGAAGTGTATGCAAAATCTGGCAACGTAAACTCACATTGGTAGCATTTAACACTGCAAACAGCACATAATCAGTACCTGAGGTGATCATTGTCATAGTAGTTTATGCTGTTGTTCAGCCACAAGAAATTGTCCACTATGTCTAATATTAGACATTTCAGGTGATGTTTGGAAAAAGCTACTTTAACATGGAAAAAAATCCTTTTGTCACGTGTCGTAGTGTGTAGATAGGACACAGTTTAGGCTTAATAGTCAACCACCCCTCTCATGTTGGTGTTGTCAATCTGGCAACCTGTGTTTTTGTGGAGTGGCCAAATTTTGAATTTGAACTACAATACCCGATTCAACCACTGGGTGTCAAACTTATAAACTGAACCTGAATGCTGCTGCATTATATATTTTTAATAGAGCCATTCTAATATACCACGCCCACCACTGTTTAATATTCATAATATTCTACTGTCAATCTGCCACACCAGCCACTGTTTAATAATCATGATGTTCTGTTGCTAATCTACCACGCCTCTCAATGTTTAATATTCATGTTAGGTTCCCAGTTTGCCACTCCCACCATCATTTGATATTCTGCATTCAGTCTGCCACGCCCACCACTGTTTAATAGTCATGATATTCTATTGTCAATCTGACACTCCCACCACTGTTTAATATTTATGATGTTCTGTTGCTAATCTACCACGCATTCAGTCTGCCACGCCCACCACTGTTCAATATTCATGATGTTAGGTTGCCAATTTGCCACACCCACCATTATTTGATGTTAATAATATTCTGCATTCAGTCTGCCACGCCCACCACTGTTCAATATTCATGATGTAAGGTTGTTAATTTGCCACGCCCACCATTATTTGATATTAATGATATTCTGCATTCAGTCTGCCACGCCCACCACTGTTCAATATTCATGATGTTAGGTTGTTAATTTGCCACACCCACCATCATTTGATATTAATGATATTCTGCATTCAGTCTGCCACGCCCACCATCATTTGATATTTATGATATTCTGCATTCAGTCTGCCACGCCCACCACTATTCAATATTCATGATGTAAGGTTGTTAATTTGCCACGCCCACCATTATTTGATATTAATGATATTCTGCATTCAGTCTGCCACGCCTACCACTGTTCAATATTCATGATGTAAGGTTGTTAATTTGCCACGCCCACCATTATTTGATATTAATGATATTCTGCATTCAGTCTGCCACGCCCACCATCATTTGATATTTATGATATTCTGCATTCAGTCTGCCACGCCCACCACTATTCAATAGTCATGATATTCTATTGTTAATTTGCCACGCCCACCATCATTTGATATTTATGATATTCTGCATTCAGTCTGCCACGCCCACCACTATTCAATATTCATGATCTTAGGTTGTTAATTTGCCACGCCCACCATCATTTAATATTTATGAAATTCTGCATTCAGTCTGCCACGCCCACCTCTGTTCAATATTCATGATGTTAGGTTGCCAAACTACCACGCCCACAAAAGTTTAATATTCATGATATCCTGCATTTGATCTGCAGGAAGTATTTACCTGTGCTGAAGAACTTCCCCTCTCAGTATATTTACGAGCCGTGGAAAGCACCAGAAGATGTTCAGCTCAGCGCCGGCTGCATCATCGGTATGGAGAGATGCTAAACGTTCACTAACTGACCACTGCGACTGTCGAAAACTGCTTTAGTGATGTGTGTGTGTGTGTGTGTGTGTGTGTGTGTGTGTGTGTGTGTGCGTGCGCGCGCGCGCAGGTAAAGACTATCCTCGGCCCATTGTGAGCCACATCGAGGCCAGCCAGAGGAACCTGGGATTGATGCGTCAGGTGCGGACAGAGCAGCAGATGACCGCAGAACTCACGCGAGGTAAAATAGGACAAATTTTTGTTGAACAAAAAAAACCTGTTTATTTTATACGTGATTAATCGCGATTAATCCTTTCCCAGCACTAATAAAAACAAGATTATACAAAAAAAATGTATATAGATATTCAAATGTATATATAATTCCTATCATATACATATATATTTAACACATAAATAAATATTTGCTCAATAATACCTTATTATATATGATAATATACCTATATATTAGCTATGTATGATTAATCAACGATGTATGATTTTTTGCCCAGCACTAATGTGTGTGTTTATATATATATATATACAGTATATATAACTTTTTTCTGACTGATTTTAATGATCTCACAGATGTAGCAGATGACCCGATGGAGGCGGGGCTTAAGCGTGAGCTCCAGGAGGAGGAGGGCATTCTGGAGGAGGCGGAGTCAAAGTGCACTTCCAAGCGTTTCAATGGCGGCTCAGACCATAAGTCCCGCCCCTGCAGCTGGACTCCAGAGACTCTATCAGAGCTCAGCGGAGAGATCATGTGATTCGAGCAACGGCCAATCAGATGAATGTATTACTTCAGATCACGACCCAGAAGCCTTCATGATGCATTTCTGCATAAACAAATGCACAAAGACTCACCGGAATCCTCCGTCATTATGAACAGAACTCTCAGAAAGCATCTGAACTCCATTAATCTGTCAAACACAACCATATTGGCTGCTTTTGTTGGTTTTGTTTTGCTAGTGTGTGTGTTTTTTTCTGTGTTCAGGAGAGAATCGTGTACATTGAACAGAGTTTGTGAAGTAAATATGCAAGTATGAAGTGTTTCTGATGCACATTAAACACATGTCGATGTTATGCAAATGATCAAACTGCATTATATGAGCTTTTGTGGAAAATGCTTTGTGGGGAAAATATTGTGGTCATGATTGATCTAGCATGACATAAATACATCAACACATTTCACTAATTCATTTACTCTTTAGCAAGTACATTGTGCACAAAATATAACCTTTAGTTTGCTTGTTTTATGAAATTGTGGCAATTTTGTTAACATTTTTTAAAGATTTGATTACAATTAACACTATAAAACATATTTATTTGTAGTTAAACTGTGATATACACAAACGGTTTTGGTAATACTCTGCTAATACAAATGTTAAACAAAATGCCAAAAAACAAACATGGTTATGTCACTTTAACCACAAATAAAGCATGCTTAGTGTGCGTTAGGATTTGCTGTAGCTTAAAAAAGAGGGAACAAATGTGTTGAAAAGCCACAAATTATTAAAATGAAAGAAAACATTGTACATCATAACAACAAATACAAGAAAAATAATGTGGAAATGATATAAATCTAGTATAAAATTATATTATTTTTATTATTTCTGACAAAAAACTGAATGTTACACATTAATAATAAGTGGAAAGAAGTATTAAAACTATAAAATCCAAGTTAAATGTGTTAAATGTTTACCTTTATTATATATATATATTAGGATACAGCAACTTTCAAGTTTTTTCACTTCAATAAACAGAATATAATATAGTTAAATCCGTACTCAAAATACAGGTAAGAATATCTAAAACAAACAAAAATGAACCATTAAATATGTAAATAAATTAACTATGTTGCCACAGCGGAATGAACCACCAACTTATCCAGCATATGTTTTACACAGCGGATACCCTTCCAGCTGCAACTCATCACTGGGAAATAATTATGTAAATATGCCAAGTCCTAATTGTTTTCTTATCATGTAAGTTGAAAATAGTTTTTTAAAACTAAATTTCTTCTTTGAGAAGTAAAAGTGAAGAATTATTTTTTATTATCTGTACATTTAGCAGAAATTGACATTTGATCAATAATTTATCACTATTTTATTTTAGGGCATTAAGCAACACTTTAAAAATATTTATAAATAATTTATATATTTATTCACTATTTTTAATTATAAACATCAGCAACAAGTATACAATTCTTAATACGTACAAATAATATATAAATAAAAGGAATAAAAGCTTATATCATTTTGCAAAAAGAAATCATTAATTATTATTAATATTTAATTATTATTACTAATTATTAATTAATCAGCACATAGCTTTAAGCAGAGAATCAATTTCAATTAAAAAGTACATTTTTGTTAGTGGATAAAACAACTATAATTATTTATTTATTTTTTAAGGGGGGGGGGGGGGGGGGGGGGGGGGGGGGGGGTTAGCATTAAAAAAAAAACTATATCTATATCTTTTAATTTTCTGTATCTTTAACCAGAACCTTTTGGAGCTTTTGCAAGTAAAAAGGCCAGCATTATTTTTTACCTTTTTAAAACAGACAGTGACAACAAATATACAATTCTAACAAGACATAATAAAATTAAATAAAAATAAAAATTCTATGTTACTTTTACATTTCAGATATAAAAAAAAAACTAATTAGCTTTAATATATATATCTCGACAATGCACGTATATATTAAACATTATATACTCATAAATACACTAGTAAACATGGACAGCAAGTTCACTATTCAATTAACTTTAATCTACTATATCTATATCTGGCCATTTCTTATTATTAATACACTAAAGATGGTCCATATATAAATGAAAATCATCCATAAAAACCTTCAGATAAAGCAACAGTTTTTAAAGTTGACTCACCATCTCTTGTGACGTAAGATCCAGAGTTCGCCAATCCTACTACGGCGAAGGCTGAGCTCATGAATATTAACACTTTATTTCCACGACGCTTCCAATAAAGTAACACAGTAATTATTCATAGCCTAAGAACGCCTCCGTTCGAACCAATCAAGCAGCGCGAGCGTCCCGTTACGTCATTAATATTCATGAGGCGGGCCTTCGGCGTAGTAGCGCTAGATTTGCATCCTGCATTGAGCGCCACGTCGCAGCAGCAGCAAAACACCGATGATTCCCGCACATCTGACAGGGAAACAGGACATAAAACCTGCGGGGAAAACAGCGAAAACATGGTGAAGGTGAGCAGAAACACCGCGTTTATCACTAATGACTGATGCACGTCACTGCAGAGGAGATAAACACGCTTTAAAGTTACTCTCACGAGTTACCGTCGCTTCATATTCCACGCGTTTCACTGTTTTTGAGTATATCTATTCAATGTGTGTCAGGATGTTTCCAAGTTTGACTGCAAGACATCATTTTTAATTCAATTTTTAAATAGTTTTAAGTTATATGATATGATAAGTAACACTTTATTGTCTGTCAAGTGCAGTGTTAGGGAAAGTTACTTTAAGTAATGCGTTACTTTGAGTTACTGCCGTAAAAAAGTAACTAGTTGCGTTACTTATTTACTTTTTTTTATTTTCAGCAATATGTTATGTTAATTTTGAGTTGCTTTTACATTACTTTTTCTTACCTTGCTGTGGCTTGATCTCTTAAACAACTTGCAGGGTTTTTATTTCTTGATATTTTTTTATATTTTAATTTATAACACACTTTATATCCTTCATTTACCTTTAAAAACCCATTAAATGATTATAATGTAGGATAATGTTATATTCTAGGAACTCCCAGTGCTCTACATGCCGTATATACAGATTAATAACAGATTAAAGCAATGTGTTTGCTGTTTTAAGTCTTATTAGTGCTGTAAAATCAGTGTGCATTGAGATTATAATCCCCTTTTCTTCATGTGTTCAAAATAAGAATACTTCCAGTGCTCTGCCATCTTGGTTTCTGTCCTCATCGAGTGTACGAGTGAACATTAATTCAGCAATGTATTTTTAAAAAGCTGATTAATTCAACTAAAAGTAACTCAAATATTATCACTTAATTTTTTTTATAGTTACTTCACTCCTTACTTAGGAAAGTAATATTATTATCTTGCACTGCGTTACCCCCAACGCTGGTCACGAGGGAATGTTTAGTTATTTTCCAGACAGAATCTGTGTTTATTGTTCAGTTTTGTCTGTTTTCAGAGTGTGAATTCACAAACTGAGTCCAGGAGTGAAACATATGAAGGAGAGGAGGCTGAAAACACCCAAAACCAGCCGTCTGCAGGTAAATGAGGCTGCCGTCTCCATATGGATCACGAGTTATGCACATATTCTGTGTTATAATAACATTATTCTTGAGTGATCTTTGCTTTTTAACTCTTTCTGAGGGATTATTTTTGTAATAGAAGTTGGTGTAACACACACACACACACACACACACGCACACACACACTGCTGTGGTTAGAGGTTTGCTGCTATTTCGGTGAATGATCAGGGGAATACAGCTCTGCTTTGTGTGTTCTGGGATTTCAGGCTTGCTTTCGGTCAACATATTGTTTTAATGATGCAATGATGTTTAAATGCTGCACTTTTGCATCATTTCATATTTAAAACCAGAAAGAATAAAAATATGGCAAAAACAAAATGTATAAAATTCTAATTAATACAACTAAAGTTTAATTGTCATGTTTTTAGCCAGGTTACATAAACCAGTTGATTTGTTTTAAATTTGATATTATTATTTTTAGTTTTATAATTTGTCTCTTTGTTTTCTTGAACTATTAATTATCATTTTTTCAGTAAAATTGTAATCTATATTTACTTGTTAAACATTTTGAAGCTCTGTATATTAAACACACGGTTAATATTGTTTGATTTATTGTATTATTTATTCAATTATTTTCCTTTTCTTTATCAAATTTGTGGAATAGAGTTGTTTGAGCTTTGTTTAAAATATCAATAAATATATTATAAAGATGCACATTTTCATGCAGAACACCACCAGCGCTTCTAATAAAATATATGAGCATGCCCACTACTTATTTGCATATTTTTAATAGATATTTTTCCTCTTTTATTTGCATTTGACATCATTTTAGAAGATGAAAACAAAAGAAGAAATTAAATATTTGAAAAACGGCGAATAAAGGATTTTTAAGATCATTCATTTTCCTTTAGCTTAGTCCCTTTATCCATCAGGGCTCACCACAGCGGAATGAACCGCCAACTGTTCCAGCATATGTTTTACACAGCTGATGCCCTTCCAGCTGCAACCCAGTACTGGGAAACACCCATACACACTCATTCACACACACACGCACTCGTATACTACGGCCAATGTAGTCCATCAATTCCCCTATAGCGCATGTGTTTGGACTGTGGGGGAAACCAGAGCACCCGGAGGAAACCCACACCTGTACTGTAAGAATTTGAAAGAAAGTGACATTATTTGCCTGATGACAAATAATTAAATTAATATCGGAGGAAATTAACAAAAATATATTTACATTTCGGTGAGATTTTGATTTAAAAATGTATTTGCACTTTACAAACAGAAACAAATAGAACAGATAGAAAGGAAAATATTACTAATATTACTAATAAATCAGGAAAGATTTATTAGTAATATTTAAATACAAAGAAAAGAAATTATGGCATTAATTGAAAATTGGAGCATGCGTAGGTTTTTCTGTGTGTCTAATTAAAGTCATTGTTTCATTGCATTATAATGTTAAAATGTGACCATTTTCATGACATTTCAACATGTTAAAAACATTTTATTTATTTATTATTGTTGTTATTATTATTATTATTATTTATTTATTTATATACATTTATTGTATTGATGTTTTTTATCATGACTATTAATATTTACAGTACTGAGAATATTTAAGCATGATTAATAATAATTACATACTAATTATTTACTTTATTTGACTTGTTCCTACTTTTTAAAACATGTTAAACATTCTTTATTATTATTATTATTTGCTATTATTCATTAATTAATTTATTGTATTAAACATTTTTCTTTATTTTGATTATTATTGTTTACATTTTATTCTGTTTTTACCTTTTCTTTATTATTAATATTACTATTTATTTATTTGCATTTATTCTGCTTTATTTTTTCAATATTTATTATTTTTATTATTATTTTCAAAAATAAAAAAATGTTTAGCTTTGATGGTTTTTTTTAATTTAACAATGAAACAATGAATATTTAAATATAATCAATGATAATTACTGAAAAAAATTATAGACAATTAATGTAACAGAGTTTTTCCTTTTAAGGTTAGCATGAATTGATAATTCTCAACTCGTTCCTGTTATTAATGTACTGAGGTCAATAATTTTAATTTTTATGTGTTGTAAAAAGCTGATACCGCAATAAAATGGTGTTACTATTGTGATTGTCAGCAGAGGGCGGTAAGGAGCACCCAACGGCTCCACCCGGGATGATCTGGCGGGTCACCGGCGGCCTCTTCAGCGCCACCAAGGGCGTAGTCGGAGCCACAGTCGGTGGAGTCACCTGGCTGGGCGGGAAAAGTTTAGAGATCACCAAATCAGCTGTGACCGCAGTGCCCTCGATGGGCGTTGGCCTGGTGAAGGGCGGAGTTTCGGCAGTGGCAGGCGGTGTGTCCACGGTGGGGTCAACGGTAGCCAATAAAGTTCCATTTACAGGAAAGAGGAAGGACAAATCAGAGTGAAGAAGAGGATTAGGATGAATGAAATAACGTTTGATTTCCACACTGGACACCAGAGACGCTGACTGATGTTCTTCACCGCCATATTTGATTTGGTTATAACAGCATAAGAAGGGCTCAATGGAAATTGTTTGGGTTTTTCACAAATGATCTCAGATCTGCGACTAAAGACACGTTTATTTGTCGTGGTTTTGGCTGACACCGAACACTATTTCACGTATTTTCTCTAGACCATCTCCTGTAGCTGATTTCATCTGATTTATGATGGATGTTATCGGTCAGATTATGTTTGTAAATTACATTTTTTATTATTTGAATATAATAAAGTCATGTTAAAGAAGTTTGGGAAAGTGTTTTTTATTCGGTGATTCAAAATTCTTGGTTTTCTGAAACATCCAATATTTTCATATACGTTGTGAATCTTGATTAGCAAGCTAGCAATCCATCTCTAAACATTATTCTGCAAATATTACTTTTTTTTTTTTACCGCAATTATTGGTTTCCAAAACATTAGTTTTTTTAGTCAACCATGAATGTTTTTGCTTTGTATGCTAACAGTTTTTGGTTTGTTGAAAGTTCCCAAGAGTTTACTTGTGTACCACAATAATTAGCACCAAGCAAACCACAACTTGTTTTTACAGTACTAACTAAAATATTTTGAGCATCATAATATAGACAGAACTGATTTAATTAAACAATACTAATAATAGTATATAGTAATATAATTATAGTAAACATACTATTTTGGAACTATACAGAGAAGTATTAATCTGTTGTGATGATTCTACAGTTGCTATAGTAACAACTATTATAGTAATATAACCAAATGATCGCATATTGTACTTTTCGACAACTATAGGTAGAAATAGGTATCTTACACTACACCAGTTTACCATAGTAAAAGCTAAAGTATACAGTATTAGCTTATCAGTTCACTGTAGTTAATATTACAATAAGGTGGAGCATTCGTTAGTGTTGTAAATAATATAGTAAAACACACTTTAGAATGGTTCAAAAATAGTATTTACTAGCTATTTTTAATAAAAATTCACTTGGGCTTCACTTTGTAAAATCTCAAATTACTCACAGACGTAAATAAACAAGTATTATTTTGTGTCGACAAACAAACATAGGGCATGATGGGTATCGATTTCTTAGCATGAACATAGTTTAGCAAAACATACCTTTCTCTTTTGATCCGTGTAGGTTTAACGTCATGTTAAGCGTGTCAGAGCTACCCGAAATCACAATTATCAGTCAACCATTATCATTCATTATTAAGGTCGGACGTTAGTCTGTATAACAGGAAAGAAATGACCGTTGATTTTTAAATGACTCCAGCTGTGCGTCTCAAAGAAAGCGCGCGCTGCGAGACGCGCGGGAAAGATTGAATAAACCTAACACAACTTTCCCGATTATTAACCCATTAGATGTCTTGATAAAACATTGTTAGTCGGTCAGCCAGAAAAAGAAAAAGTTTGCATGTTCTCCCCGTGTTGGTGTGGGTTTCCTCCGTGTGCTCCGGTTTCCCCCACAGTCCAAACACATGCGCTATAGGGGAATTGATGAACTAAATTGGCCGTAGTGTGTGTGTGTGAGAGAATGAGTGTGTATGGGTGTTTCCCAGTGCTGGGTTGCAGCTTGAAGAGCATCCGCTGCGTAAACATTTGCTGGTTAAGTTGGCGGTTCATTCTGCTGTGGCGACCCCTGATTAATAAAGAGACTAAGCCGAAAGGAAAATGAATGAATGAAAGAAATATGATTTATACATCTATAGAAATAAACTGGCAGACAAAAGAAGCACCCAAATTGTTTACATTTTTTTTTATTTGCTGAACAATGAAATTCCACACAAAAACTAAGAAACAAATGCTGGTACAATATATATCAGACTTCTTTTTACAGTTCAAAACAGCTACAAATACTCTGTAGAAAATGACAACACAATCGGAAAACAAATGTACAGCTGTCATGTACATGGAAATGCTAAAAATAATAACAATGTGCAGTGATGGAAGACTGATGACGCGAACATCTGGAGTTCAATCTACACTAGATTTGTGCAAAAACAATGAAAACAAGATGACAATCATTTATCTGTGGTACAGTTACAAGCGTTTGGACCCAATGGTGATCACGTGACCACAGAGAAACAGTATGTACAGGTGAGGCCGCTGTGAAAACTCTGCTGGATTCGTTTAAATGTGGCGTAACGCATGTACTTCAGCTGTTTACGATTCCACTTTAAGGTCCATTCACGGAAAATTTAAATATAAACTGACAAAAAAAGCGGCGACCAATAAAACTTGAGCTTTGGTTCATGTTCATCGAGTACACACATTAATACAAGTATCGAAAAATGTGGCTTTTTTTTCATTCAGCCTGATAAACATTTGTATCTTTGTAACGTTTAGCATCTTAAGTACAGTATTTATGGATTTTTAAAATCAGCATTTGGGATTAAAAAAGTGTAATTAATATTTAATTTAATTTTTAACTATAAAAATATTTAATTTTAAATATTTAACATTAAAATTATGTTTAACAACAAAGTTTGACAATCGTTTTAATACTCATAAGCATTAGCTTTTCATTCAGCCAGATGAATATTCGTTTTGCTGTAATAAACAAACAATTCTCTTAGCATTTGGTGTGAAAGGACCCTTAATTAAATAGTTTTAGTTTAATGTCATAAAGACATATGTAAATCTGATTTTTAAAATCAATATTTTTATTGGTTAAGTTTTTAAAATTCGTTTTATAAACATTAAAATTGTTGAAGCCACAATCTGGACCAGTCGTGTTTAACTGTTTAACACGCAAGGGGAAGTTTATAACATTTAGCGAATCCATCGGTGCGCGGAGTTTAGGTAGAGAAGGCTCCACCCTCTGCATCTTCCCGCCTCTTCTGAAACAAACAGGAGTTAATAACGTTAAGTTCAGTTCATGGGTAAATCACCAATATCCCTACAGATTTAATTTTCTGCAAACCTCGTTGTCTTGTTGCTGCGCTTTCAGTGCCGATGAGGAAGGGCCGTTGTCACCATGGCAACAGTTGCGCTCTGCCTCCACTTCTTTTTTTCCGGTCCCGCCCACAATCGGCCAACTCACACGTCCTAAATTAAGTCAATGTTAAAAATAGTTCACAAAATCCTTAAGATAGCAAACGTATTTCTGCGCCAAAAAATAAACAAAATAAACCTGGTTGTTGTGGAACGGCAAACTCATGGTTGTGGTCTGTTTGGTCACTCTGAGTGACATACGGTGATGGACGGTGGCCTGCAAGAAAAAAAAAAACACGTCATTTTGTGGACAATATCTACAACGATAACTGTATTAGCATCCACAACAGCGGACGAGAATTATAATGATGACTATATTAGCATCCAAAACAGCGGACGATAACTAAAATTATAACTATATTAGCATCCACACCAGCAGACAATAACTAAAATTATAACTAAATTAGCATCCACGCCAGCGAACGATAACTATAATTACAACTGCTTTAGCATCCACACCAATGGATGATAACTAAAACGAAAACTACTATAGATAACTTTAATGCTAACTATATTAGCATCCACACCAGCGGACGATAACTAAAATTATAACTATATTAGCATCCACACCAGCGGGCGATATCTAAAATTATAACTATATTAGCATCCCCGCCAGCGGACGATATCTAAAATTATAACTATATTAGCATCCACACCAGCGGACGATAACTAAAATTATAATTATATTAGCATCCACACAAGTCAATGATAACTATAATGACAACTGCTTTAGCATCCACACCAATGGATGATAACTAAAACGATTACTATATTAGCATCTACACAGACATTTTCGCACATAATAGATTTTGTAAATGATTATCATGATTAAGCTAAGGATTTATTAGCAATCTCACTGAGCGAGTGCCGGTGTCTGTGTTTGGCTCCGCTTGGTCCCGGTTGCTCTCTCCTGACCCCTGCTGGACACACAAAAGAATTACAGATCACTGCTTTCCTTTCACATGCAATGAATTGATTTTAAGGTCTATCTTTAAACACTCACTGTAAGACGTAGTGTCGTTACGTGTCTTCCGTCGTGTAGGGGGCGCTGTTGCTCCGCGGTTTACATTTGCAGCTGCATCCTCTATGTGGTTAGACGGAACAGTAGCAAGCAGACCTGAAGGGTGAAAAAGAAAACAACTTTAGGATTAACAATATTAGCATCCACATTAGTCGATGATAAATATAATGATAACTACATTAGCAACTACAACAATGGGCAAAATGATAATTATATTAGCATCCGTACCAATGGAAGATAACTATAATGATAACTGCCTTAGCATCCACAACAGTGGACTGTAACTAAAATTATAACTATATTAGCATCCACACCAGCGGACGATAAGTAAAACAATAAATATATTAGCGTCCACTATATTAGCATCCACACCAGCGGACGATAAGTAAAACAATAAATATATTAGCGTCTACTATATTAGCATCCACACCAGGGGACGATAAGTAAAACAATACATATATTAGCGTCCACTATATTAGCATACACATCAGTGGACAATAACTAAAACAATAACTATATTAGCGTCTACACCAACAGACAATAAATATAACGATGACGATATTAGCATCCTTACCAGTCATTGATATCTAAAATAACTATATTAGCATCAATAACTCCCTTAGCTTCAAGACTAACGGACATTAACGATAACTATACTAGTGTTCTTTATCATTTGATGAACAGTTTTCCGTCATTTTAGACGTTTGTTTACGATTTTACAACAATATGTTTCTCGCTATTTTGAATTGAATAGTTGAGTTGAATTGCGGTCATTTCAGCGACAATAGCTACGATATTTACAGCTATCGCTACAACGCTTCCAACTCCCGTCCCTTTCCCAATCTCGTACATTTTTTCTCTCCATCCAACTTCCAGCTACTGCCCTCTCCTAATAAAAAAAATAGTATTTAATTAAATTGGGCTCTTACTGAGTCCGCGGTATCGTGACAGCTGCTGGTAGATCTGCCGCATCCGTTCGATGTTTAGCCGACTGGCCTCCGCGTGGTTTACCATGGGTTTGGGATAGTCCACCCCGATCACACATTTAGCGGCTAGCTGCACGTCATATGGAGCGTTCCAAGGGTCATAAATGTACTTGGCTGGAAAATCTCGTAGGACAGGTAAGTAACGTCTGGAATCAGAGGGAGAGATTAAACCGCAGCGCCTCATCACAACCTCCACAAAACCAAACCACAACCTCACACTGCAGCAGGGTATCATGGGAGACCCAGCCACAATCCGAGGCGAACACAGAGAAACATTATTGATGTAATAACTGGTGTTTCCATTAATAGAGTTCACACTGAGGTTTACGGAGCCCCTAAAGCAGTGTTTCTCAACCACGTTCCAGGAGGACCGCCAGCTCTGCACATTTACCCAGTCTCCTTAACCAAACACACCTACTTCAGATCATCAGCTCATTAGCAGAGACTGAAAGACCTGAAATGGGTGTGACAGACAAAGGAGACGTCCAAAACATGCAGTGTTGGTGGTTCTCCAGGAACGTGGTTGGGAAACACTGCCCTATAGGAACGTGGTGGTGGTGAACAAAATATTTGCGTTCCCTCACAAAAATCGTAAACGCTTGCTGTTCACTTTACGTCTCTGGGTTTTAAACAACACTTTTTAAAGAAACACTAATGAAAATTTAATGTGTATACTGCAACATGTTGAGATGGCGCCACTAACTGGTGCACTGCATGCATTGCGGAATTCAAAGGCACAAGTCAAAATTTTGCATACTGGTTGTAGTGGCTTCCTGATGCGTACATTATAGGACTACACATCATCATACACTCATCGGCCACTTTATTAGGTACACCTGTCCACCTGCTCGTTAATGCAAATAGCTAATCAGCCAATCACATGGCAGCAGCTCAATGCATTTAGACATGTAGACATGGTCAAGACGATCTGCTGCAGTTCAAAGTAAGCATCAGAATGGGGAAGAAAGGGGATTTAAGTGACTTTGAACGTGGCATGGTTGTTGCTGCCAGACGGGCTGCTCTGAGTATTTCAGAAACTGCTGATCTACTGGGATTTTCACGCACAACCATCTCTAGGGTTTACGGAGAATGGTCCAACAAAGAGGGAATATCCAGTGAGCGGCAGTTCTGTGGGCGCAAATGCTTTGTTGATGCCAGAGATCTGAGGAGAATGGCCAGACTGGTTCGTGTTAACGCCACAGCCTACCTGAGTATTGTTGCTGACCATGTCCATCCCTTTATGAGCACAGTGTCTCCATCTTCTGATGGCTACTTCCAGCAGGATAACGCACCATGTCATAAAGCGTGAATCATCTTAGACTGGTTTCTAGAACATGACAATGAGTTCACTGTACTCAAATGGCCTCCACAGTCACCAGAGCTCAATCCAATAGAGCACCTTTGGGATGTGGCGAAACGGGAGATTGGCATCATGGATGTGCAGCCGACAAATCTGCAGCAACTGTGTGATGCTATCATGTCAATGTGGAGCAAAATCTCTGAGGAATATCTCCGGTACCTTGTTGAATCTCTGACACCGAGGATTAAGGCAGTTCTAAAGGCAAAAGAGGGTCCGACATGGTATTAATAAGGTGTACCTAATAAAGTGGCCGGTGAGTGTATATACATAGTGCTTTCCACAGATGTAAGAAAATCGAGAAATCTGAAATCCCCACATCCCACAATGAATGCAGTAATGCAGCTCATTCTTGATGGTAAACACTGAAGGCACCAATGATGACGGCGATGATCCTCACTGCAGAAATTAGGCTTCACTTAAAAATGAAACAAATAAATCAAATAAAAATAATGATCATATTAATTTAAGACTTGCTGCTTTGACTGGTTCAGGTTCTGTTCGCCCAAAAATAAATAAATGTACTCACCATTTACTTTCCCTGAAGTGGTTTTAAACCTTTATGAGTTGCTTTCCTCTGTTGAACACTAAAGAAGTTAATTTGAAGAATGCTTCATCCCGAAACCATTGACTTCCATACTAGGAAATACAAAATACTACGGAAGTCAATGGTTGCAGGCTTCCAGCTTTATTTAATATCTTCTTTAGTGTTCAACAGAAGAAAGAAACTCAGTTTGGAACAAGAATAGGGGAGAGTTCATCATGCTTTCAGGGAGAACTTTCCCTTTAATTCATGGAAAAGTAGTTCAAGGCTTTTTAAGACCCTCAGAAACCCTGATCCTGCATTGGCTGAGTGCTCCGTATGTTCACTAGAGTGTTCTGATGCTTTAAGAAAGCATGAATAACAGATTTTGCGAGGGAAAGCAAAGTTTCAAGGTCAAATGCAAAAACTCTGAAAAATATTTCTTCTTCCCATTTAGTTTATCCTCAACACCACGTCTCTTTAGGGTCTCAGCAGAGTTCAGCGTGTGGAAGTGTGTATTGCGGTGTGGACGCGTACCTGATGAAGTCTCCGTTGGGGTCGATGCGCCGTCCGAATCCCACAGGACAGTAACAATGGAAGAACTGCTGGAAGAACGAGCTGCAGGAGTGGCAGAGCCAGCTGCCCGCATTCACACTCCAGTCCGCATCCAGCAGCAGCTCCTCGAACACCTGGAAAACACCTTCCCATCAGGCACTGTGCTGCAGACTCACACTTTACTGCTGCTGCAATGCTTAAACTTTTCTAGATTAGATTAGATTCAACTTTATTGTCATTACACATGTACAAGTACAAGGCAACGGAATGCAGTTTGGGTCTAACCAGCAGTGCAATAGCAGCAAGTGCAGGATACAGGTATCAGTTATAAAGTGCAGTTATAGAAAAACTATGGTGATATTTACAGATGGATGTGCTATGAACATTATATACAGGTTGTACTCTAGTCCAAATATCTACAAATTCCGAAATTAAGAAGCATTTTATAAACAAGCAACAAATATTGTGTTTTCAGAAATAATGAGACAAAATGAAGAGAGTTTTTCTTTAAAACAAGTCAAATATTCTGTCAGTGAAATAACATCTAGAATTATCCTTATAATAAATGCATGTAGAATTATTGCTTTAGGCCCAGAATTTTAATATTGGTGCTAAAAAAAGGAATTTGTTTCACTTCTCTGCGATAGTAATATTGCATATCCCATTATTACAATAACAATAATAGTCTCCTCAAAAAAAAAAAAAAAATTATTTATATATATATATATATATATATATATATATATATATAAATATATATATATATATATATAATTTTTTGTTCCATTATTGCGATAACGACACTTTTATCGTATTTATTATTATTAATAAATAATTATTTTCCATTCTCTGTTTTTACCCAAGTGCATCTAGAATTTTAGTTTTTGGCCAAGAATGTGCATCTCTAAAAAAATGTATTTATTATTTAAAAAATAAATCTGTTATTTAAAAAAGCCATAACCATTAGCCATATACCATTATCGCGATAACAATACTTTTATTGTTTTTATTATTATTATTATTATTAGTCATAGTAGTACTATTAAATAATTCTCGGTTATCGGCCAAGTGCATCAAGAATTTTCAGTTTTAGCCAGAATGTGCATTTAAAAAAATAAAAAAATAAATAAAAAGATTTTTTTGCACAATACTGCATATACCATTATCACAATAACAATATTTTTATTGTTATTATTATTATTAATAAATTATTGTTTCCCATTCTCTGTTTTCACCCAAGTGCATCTAGAATTTTCATTTTAAGCCAAAATGTGCATCTCTAAAAAATATATATGTAAAGAAAAGAATTTATTGCACAATTTTGCATATACCATTATCTCGATAACAATATTTTTATTGTTTTTATTACAGTATTATTTTTTGTTCTTGGTTTTCTTCCGAGTGCAACAATAATTTTCAGTTTTAGCCAGAATGTGCATCTAAAAAAATAAATAAATAAAATAAAAGAATTTATTGCACAATTTTGCATATACCATTATCGTGATAACGTTTTTATTATTATTAAATAACTATTCTTCGTTCACGGTTATCGACCAAGTGCATTACGGTTTCGGCCCTGAATGTGCATCTCTTAAAAAATTTAAAAATAAATGTAAAAAATAAAGGAATTTATTGCACAATATTGCATTTACCATTATCGCAATAACAATATTTTTATTGTTATTATTATTATTATTATACAAATATCTTTCGGCCAAGTGCATCTAGATTTTTTCCAGAATGTGTACCTGTGAATATGCCATTATAAAGATAATGCTACTTTTATCATTTTTATTATTATTATTATTATTTTTGTTAATAAATAATAATTTTTCGTTCTCTGTTTTCGGCCAAGTACATCTAGAATTTTTGGTTTTTCCCAGAATGTGCATCTTTCCAAAAAAGGAACTTATTGCACAATATTGCATATACCATTATTGCAATAACGATATTTTTATTATTATTATTAATAAATAATTATTTTCCATTCTCCGTTTTCACCCAGGTGAACCTAGATTTTTCGTTTTTGGCCAAAAATGTGCATCTCTAAATATATATATATAAAAGGAATTTATTGGACAAAATTGCATATACCATTATCGCGATTACGATACTTTCATCGTTTTTATTATTTTTTTTATTAAATAATAATTTTTTGTTCTCTGTTTACATCTGAGTCCATCAAGGATTTTCAGTTTTAGCTCAGAATGTACATCTTTCCAAAAAAGGAACTTATTGCACAATACTGCATATACCATTATCGTGATAACGATACTTTTTTTATATATTAGCGCGAGTGCCGCACCTTCATGCCCTCCTCCCAGCTAATCCACAGGTCTCCGCGCGTCAGGAAACAGGCCACGGCGTGACGCGCCAGATGATGGATCCATCCCTCCTGCCGTAGCTGCATCATGATGGCGTCAATCCAGGGGAATCCCGTCTTAGCCTCCGCCCACTTCGCTAGCGCCTCCGCGTTTCTGTCCCACGGGATGCGGATGCAGATGGGGTTTCCATCCATGCGGTCGAAGCGCGAGTTGTTAGTCGCAGCCGTGTAGAAAAACTCCCGCCATAAGATCTTATCGTACAGAGAGATGGACGGGTTCATGTTCTTCTTCACCTGCGCATAAAACACCGCACAGCATTATGGGTACACAGCAAACCTGGTATGCGTTACAATATAAGAAATTAAATGATATAGGAATGATCTTCCCAGCAGTGCCACACCTTCTTGTAGAGCTGAGTGAGTTTACAGTAGAACAGGCGGCAGGACAGGCAGCCGAAGCGGAGATACGGACTCAAACCTAGCGGACTAGCCATTAGCGGACTAGCATTCATCTTCGGTCGCTCGAAGTTCTCCTGCCACGCCTGAAAAACAATGCTTATGTTAGCATACAGGACATAGCTGTAAGTGTGTTAGCATACAGAACAGAACTGTAAGAATGTGTTAGCATACAAGACAGAGCTGTAAGAATGTGTTAGCATACAGGACAGACCTGTAAGCTTATGTTAGCATATAGTACCGTCGTATAAGTATGTTAGCATGTGTTTCGTAATACCACAGTAGAGTCGGGTCCGAGGTGTCGCTCCATCCGCTTCAGAGCTTCTGATTCTCCACCTGGCCAAACAGCTGGAGCCAAACCCTCAGTGTCGAACCCTAAAATACATTTACAGTAATGAAAATATATTAATAAAACCTAATTTCTGTACGTTTCAAATACTATATAATTTAGCTCCTATAAAAGCTTCAGTATTAGATTTAAATTCATCTTTATATTATTGTCTGTTGCTGGACAACTACTGGGGTGTTCCATGAGGTTGCTAGGTGGTAGCTAAGGTAATATGGGTGGTTGCTAGGGTATTCTGTGCAGTAATTATCGAAAACAATTCAATTCTATACTGAATTACATTCTATAAGATTAAATATTATTAAAAAGACGAATAATTTTTGATTATTAATTAAATACAAAATTACATTATAAAGTATTCTTTCAAATGAAGTTTAAATTAGACACACGGTCATAAATAATCAAATCTAAAAATACTTCACACATTAAAGTATTGTGTACTAAGAAATTATACTTAGGACAAATAGTTGTAAACAAATATAATTAAATTACATGAATAATACTTAATAAAAAAATCTCATTTTGAAATTATATATTTTAAGCGAGTTCTGTTGCAAATAAGTGAGATTTATTAAAAAATTGTTATATTAACGAAAAAAGTAATAGTATTAATATGTGAATATATTAGTATTGTAATATTTTAAAATGTGAAACGACCAAAGAAAAAGTTTTTTTTAAATAACAGATGACATAACATTGGAATTTTTAACGCGTTATTAAATTGTTTACTACTACTATATAAACAGATTATAGCTACGCCTTCTAATCTGTGGTTATAAGCGTAATTTATAACCCTCCGTTATTATTCTAAAAGTAAACATCAGCTGTAACGTTATATTCCAGTAAATGTGTAAAACAGAGCAAATGTGTTACCGAGCTCCTCCAGCAGGGGGACACTGGTTTTCGCTGTTGGGCGTCACACATTTTATTTGTAATAATTATTTATCTCACTCTCATAACCAAAATACTAAAAATAAATTACATTTCGAATTTATATTCGTGTTTTAAACTGTATCAACACGACAATATTTTTTAAAATAAGGGATTATAATCATGTAGTCATTTTTTTGCGTTATTAAATTGTATACTACTATTACTATACAAACAAATTATAGCTACGCCTTCTTATCTGTGGTTATAAACTAAATTTATAACCCTTCGTTATTATTCTAAAAGTAAACATCAGCTGTAACTTTATATTCCAGTAAACGTATAAAATGGAGTAAATGTGTTACCGAGCTCCTCCACCAGGGGGATGCTGTATTTGTCACAGTGGTTTTCGCTGATTGGCGTCATGCGTTTTATTTGTAATAATTATTTATCTCACTCTCAAAATCAAAAACTTAAAAATAAATTACATTTTGAAATTATATTCGTGTTTTAAACTGTATCAAGACCACACAATAAAAAAAGAGATTATAACTGTTGTAACTTTTATCGTGTTATTAAACTGTATACTACTACTATATATCAGATTATAGCTATGCCGTCTGATCTGTGGTTATAAACTTAAATTTTAACTCTTTGTTATTAGTCTAAAAGTAAACATCAGCTGTAACATTATTTTCCAGTAAATGTATTACCAAGCTCCTCCAGCAGGGGGATGACGAATTTGTCGCAGGGGTTTTCGCTGATGGGCATCACGCATTTTTATTTGTAATAATTATTTATCTCACTCTCAAAAACAAAAAATAATCACATTTCAGATTCATATTCACATTTAAACTGTGGTGATGACACAAAGTATGTTTTTTTTAATAACAGATCAATAACAATCAATATATTAAATAGTAATACATCAATGTTATCTTTAACGCGTTATTAAATTGTATACTACGATATAAACAGATTATAGCTACACCATCTGATCCGCGGTTATAACGTAAATTTTAACACTTCGTTATTAGCATAAAGTAAACATCAACTGTAAAAGAATGTATTACCGAGCTCCTCCAGCAGGGGGACGCCATATTTGTCGCGGTGGTTTTCGCTGATTGGCGTCACACATTTTCCCATCATTCCTCTGTCCGGTGGGGCAAGCGGCGGGTCGGGCGGCTCCATGCTGCTCACTAGCGTCTGGAAGCGTTTGTACGTTAGCGGAGATTGACCGCCATTCAGCTCGATGATCCTGAGTGAACATGAATCACACGAATCAGACTCAAACGATTCACTGCTCAAATGAATCAAATGTGTGATTCAATTCTGGTGTTCTGACCTGTCGAGATCGTAGAGCGTGTGCGAGATCTTCACGATCACCTCCACTCCTGCTTCACACGCTAGTTTCTTTATCGCAGCGTCTCGCTCCTTTCCAAACGGCTCTGAGTCGAACTCGAACGTCAACCGAGAAACTTTCCATTCCTGGCACAACAGATCATTTTATAGCTTCTGTTTTCAGCCATTTTGTTGTTTGTTTTTATTTTATTTCAATTTTAGGTAATGACAATCGTATTGAAATATTAATATAAAAACTATATAGACAAGAACAATAACAATGACATTCGATTCAATTAGTTGGCTCTTTTAATTATGTGAGTTGACTCTTTCAGATCAATAAATCAACTTATTTGATTCAGTGATTTGAGTCACAACTGATTAAATGGGTCAACTCATAACTCTATGTACCAATGATTCATTTGTATCCACTCAAAAACTAAACTTTAAGTAATGACAACATTGTATAGAAATAGCTATTTAAAAACTATTTAGACAAGAAAACTTAAGAATGACAGAAACAACACTTTATTTAGTTAGTTGATTCACTTCAATAAAGGAATTACCTCTTTTGAGTCTGTGAGTCGACTCTTTCAAATCAATAAATCAATTTATTTAATTCAGTGATCCGAGTCACAACTGATTCAGTGGGTCAACTCATAATGATTCATTTGTATCCTTTCAAAAATTAGTCAACTCATTTGATTCAATGCAGTATTACTAACTCTTTAGCAGGTTTATTGTAGCTGCATTTAAAGAGAAATCATTGCTGTCGTAACACCATAGATCTCATAAGAAATCATAAAAATGCTTTTATGGTTGTGGTCAAAATATCTTTATTAAAACTATATAGGCAAAACAAATACAAATGGCAAAAACAACAATATTACTAAAACAAAATTTGATTCAGTTAGTCGATTCACTTCATTCAGTCAGCTGACTCTTTAAATTATGTGAGTTGACACCTTCGGATCAATAAATAAACTCATTTGATTCAGCGAGTTGAGTCACAACTGATTCAGTGGGTCAATTTATAATACTAAATCAATGATTCATTTGTATCCACTCAAAAAGGAGTCAACTAATTTGATTCAGAACATTAGTCATTACTTCACTGTTTAAATAAAACTATTATCAGAGATAGGAGTCTTAGTTATATATATATATATATATATATATATATATATATATATATATATATATATATATATATATATATATATATATATATATAAAGCCAAAAAAATAGTAAAAGTAAAGCTGATTCATTTGGTGGACTCACTTTATTCATTGAACTGACTCTTTGGATCAATAAATCAACGTATTTGATTCAGCAAGTAAATGATTCATTTGTATCCACAAAAAAATTTGTCAACTGATTTGATTTAATGCAAAATTAGTGTTTTTTAAGTAAATAAAACTCTCTGTCACTTTTTTATGGATAATAAGTCAGCCTCTGTATGAATAAGTGATTCACTTAATGATTCATTCAAAAGATTTGTTCAAAATTGGTTGACTCGTTTACAAAGTCTTTATGAACTCCTTGACTCAAATATTGAGTCTAAAACATCACTTTTTGTTTTGTTTTCAGCAAAGTGAGTGACATACTCTGCAAATCAATCACTGTATCATCAGATATCACGAGTGTTACCTTGAAGAGTCGTGGGAAGATGTCGGCCGGCTGACCGCGAATCACAAACAAACATGAGTTTAGTTTACGAAGACTAGCGTCCAGATCCTCCAAACTCTGAAGGAGAAACCTGAGACACACACACACACACACGCATACACATACACACACAACTGTGTCAGAAACAGCGTGCACTGATGAAGGATGTGTGTGTGTGTGAGGGTCTTTGCTTCATTAATGTTGGTTTGCAGCTTTCTGTTGTTGTGGATGTGAAATGTTGTTCTACAGATGGTCAGATCAGACTGTCTGCTGTGGATAAGTTTACTCTGCTGACCTACTGACATCATTTAATCACAACACACACGGCTCAGACGGCTGACCGCTGCGCACCACTTCACACACACACTCGTCTGCGTCTCTCGCCAAAGTTAGATCACACCTAATAAGCAGAAATGACTTATATGCGGGGTTTAAACCCAGTTGTGTGTCAGCAGTGTGTGAATCTCTCCAGCCTCTAACGCTAAACATTATTATTTGTGTTTGTTATAATCAGACTTGATGCAGAAACACTTTGATTGACATCAGAGTGGGAAAGCCCCGCCCACTAGTGCCCATCTCTCTTTCTCATTAGCATAATCAGCAGCCCTGAGTGAGAAGCAGCCGTCTGTTCATTAGCCATTAGTGTTTTAGAAAACATTATCTGTGTGCTATTTTCAGCTCAAACTGCAACACACACACACACACACACACACACACACACACTCACTCTAGAGACAGCAGAGACGCATTTTACAGCTTTAAAAAGTCAGAATAGGTCCCCTTTAAGGTTTATAATAAATCAGTTGTTCACTTGGTGTTTGCCTTTTGTTTTAGCGATCATGCAGAACATTTAGCAAATGTTTATATTCATATTTATTGTCAAATATATTGGCTATCGGTTATGACACAGAATCTGCTTCATTCATTCATTCATCTCTCTCTCTTTTTTTCCCTTTCTTTCATTCAGATCTCTCTCTCTTTTCTCTCTCTTTTCGTCTCTCTCACTCTCTTCTTCATTCAGATCTCTCTCTCTGGGGAGAAGAGAGATCTCTGCTGTGATTCAGATCTCCTCTCTCTCTACACACACACACACACACACTCAGACAGGCATGTGCAGTAAATATCGCTGTGCTCGTGACGGCGCTGCAGCAAAAGTGGGTCATTGCCGTGGAAACCAGTTATGAACGTCAAACTGTGTGCGTGACGTCAATTTACCACAGTAAATCATCAAAATAACAATTATTGAACACTCACCACATTAAATCATCAAAAACACTCACTAAACACTCACTTTACCACAGTAAATCATAAAAACTCTCAATTTACCACAGTAAATCATGAAAAAAACGCTCACTAAACACTTAATTTACCACAGTAAATCATCAAAAACACTCACATTACCACAGTAAATCATCAATACTCTCACGTTACCACAATAAACCACCAAAAACACTCAATAAACACTCACTTTACCACAGTAAATCATCAAAATCACTCATTAAACACTCACTTTACCACAGTAAATCATCAAAATCACTCATTAAACACTCACTTTACCACAGTAAATCATCAATAACACTCAATAAACACTCACTTTACCACAGTAAATCATAAAAACTCTCAATTTACCACAGTAAATCATGAAAAAACGCTCACTAAACACTTAATTTACCACAGTAAATCATCAAAAACACTCACATTACCACAGTAAATCATCAATACTCTCACGTTACCACAATAAACCACCAAAAACACTCAATAAACACTCACTTTACCACAGTAAATCATCAAAATCACTCATTAAACACTCACTTTACCACAGTAAATCATCAATAACACTCAATAAACACTCACTTTACCACAGTAAATCATAAAAACTCTCAATTTACCACAGTAAATCATGAAAAAAACGCTCACTAAACACTTAATTTACCACAGTAAATCATCAAAAACACTCACATTACCACAGTAAATCATCAATACTCTCACGTTACCACAATAAACCACCAAAAACACTCAATAAACACTCACTTTACCACAGTAAATCATCAAAATCACTCATTAAACACTCACATTACCACAGTAAATCATCAATAACACTCAATAAACACTCACTTTACCACAGTAAATCATCAATACTCTCACTTTACCACAGTAAATCATCAAAAACCCTCAATAAACACTCACTAGAGCACAGTAAATCATCAATACTCTCACTTTACCACAGTAAATCATCAATACTCTCAGTTTACCACAGTAAATCATCAAAAACCCTCAGAAAACACTCACTTTACCACAGTAAATCATCAATAACACTCAATAAACACTCACTTTACCACAGTAAATCATCAATACTCTCACTTTACCACAGTAAATCATCAAAAACCCTCAATAAACACTCACTAGAGCACAGTAAATCATCAATACTCTCACTTTACCACAGTAAATCATCAATACTCTCAGTTTACCACAGTAAATCATCAAAAACCCTCAGAAAACACTCACTTTACCACAGTAAATCATCAATAACACTCAATAAACACTCACTTTACCACAGTAAATCATCAATACTCTCACTTTACCACAGTAAATCATCAAAAACCCTCAATAAACACTCACTTTACCACAGTAAATCATCAAAATCACTCACTAAACACTCACTAGAGCACAGTAAATCATCATTACTCTCACTTTACCACAGTAAATCATCAATACTCTCACTTTACCACAGTAAGTCATCAATACTCTCAGTTTACCACAGTAAATCATCAATAACACTCAATAAACACTCACTTTACCACAGTAAATCATCAAAATCACTCACTAAACACTCACTAGAGCACAGTAAATCATCAATACTCTCACTTTACCACAGTAAATCATCAATAACACTCAATAAACACTCACTTTACCACAGTAAATCATCAAAATCACTCACTAAACACTCACTAGAGCACAGTAAATCATCAATACTCTCACTTTACCACAGTAAGTCATCAATACTCTCAGTTTACCACAGTAAATCATCAAAAACCCTCAATAAACACTCACTTTACCACAGTAAATCATCAAAATCACTCACTAAACACTCACTAGAGCACAGTAAATCCTCAATACTCTCACTTTACCACAGTAAATCATCAATAATCTCACTTTACCCCAGTAAATCATCAAAAACACTCACTCAACACTCACTTTACCACAGTAAATCATCAAAATCACTCACTAAACACTCACTAGAGCACAGTAAATCATCAATACTCTCACTTTACCACAGTAAATCATCAATACTCTCACTTTACCCCAGTAAATCATCAAAAACACTAAATAAACACTCACTTTACCACAGTAAATCATCAAAATCACTCACTAAACACTCACTAGAGCACAGTAAATCATCAATACTCTCACTTTACCACAGTAAATCATCAATACTCTCACTTTACCACAGCAAATCATCAAAAACACTCACTCAACACGAGCTTGAGCTCACAATAGAGGACAAACACTCTCACAATCATAATAAACACTCTGGAAAAACTGCTCTGTATGCATGAATAAAACTAAATAAAGCACCACAACATTATAAATCTCATTAAAATGAAACAGATAATTGAACAGAGGTTTTGGGTGTTATTCTTTACAGATCCCCCGGGAGGCGCAGTTTCACAAAAGTGCAAATAAATAAAAATAACAATGTAAAAGTGCAGTCTGATAATGAGAAGAATTAATAAAATCCACATACATATTATTATAATATTCTACCCTTTGCTTATGTTAACATTCATAGGTTTATTAATGGTTAATTAACTATTATTAATAAATCTAATATTATTATTAATGTATTAAATTTAAACAGCCTTTAAATATTTAACATATTAGTATTTATTTACAATATCTCAGTAGTTTTTTTTATGCTTTTAAAATGTTTTATTATCCTTTTTAAATATTATGAATGATTAAAAATAACTTTTTAAATAAAATAAATTAAATGTACTAATCTTTTATTATTAATAAAGTATTAATCGTAATATTAATAATAGTAATAATACCTGAAGGCTGTTTTATTGTATTAAATAAAACAATTAAAAACAAACACTTCATTTAATTTGATTATTATTAATATATTGATACTTGACTTTTTACATTTGCGATATTATTACACTGTGATATTGTTGATATCTATTAAAATATTTCAATAGATTGTTTTGCTTTAGATGTAATGTTTGTATTTTATATACTTTAATTTTATTATTTTAGATATTTAATGTTAAAGATCTTAAATAAAAATATATTTATTTTTACAATTTTTTTTGACTTTCTAAAATAAATTAATATATAAATATTATTATGATTATGATATATATTTCTGTGTATTAATTATGGTTTTAATTTGAACGAGGTATGTTTGCATGAGCGATATGTGTGTGTTTTATTCACCTCCAGCGGTTGACGCCCAGGTTGGAGGCCCCGGCGAACCAGGGGTCCAGAAAGTAAACGCAGCGCAGTGTATCGGCCCCTCTCAGAGCCTCCAGCAGTGCAGGGTTATCATGCAGACGCAGACCCTTCCGGAACCAGTGCACTGCGTTCACCGACATCACCCACAGCTGAACAACACAACACAACAACAGATTCCAATACACACTTAAAATGATGGTGTTAATTATGTCAAGTGTTGCTAACCAGAGTATTATAATAATAACACAAAACTGTTATTATATTTTAACAGCATGCTAGCACTGATTAACCTGTTACTAACATGTTTATAACGCAAATTGCTAACATTAACATTTGCCTAACATGTTAGGGTTGTAACCATGGGTCACATGTTGTAAGCTTGAATTAACATGTTGCGAACTCATTTCTAACGTTTAACATTACTACTTTATTTAGAAGTCTATATTTAACATGTGAACAAAATGGTTTAACATGGCTAACATTTTAACACTATGCTAACATGAATTAGCAAGTTGCTAGCATGGTTTAAATAATTTTAGTACTTGGCGAACGTGTTTTAACACTATGTCAACATTTTGTATGTGTTACGTCAACATTTTGTATTTGTATCAGAAGCATGTATTTTTGCTAACATGCTTCTAGAATTTTTAGCATGCTGATAACATGTTTTTGGATATATTTAGCACTGTGCTAGCCTGATTAGTATGTTGCAAAAAATTTTATACAACACCTAACATTCTAAAACATTAAACACAGGTCATGTTTTTCTAGCTTGAATTAGCATGTTGCTTACCCATTTCTAATCTTTAACATATGGCTTAAAATTTTCTTACTATAATTAGCAGTTTGTATTTAACATGTGAACAAAATGGTTTGAACGTGGCTAACATTTTAACACTATGGTAGCATTAATCATCACGTTGCAAACATGTTTTAACTCTATGTGAACGTGACGGAGTATTTTGCTAACATGCTTCTAGAATTTATTTGAATGTTGATAACATGTTTCTGACTTTTTTAACACTGTGCTATCAAGATTAGCATGTTGTTAAACATGTTTATTAACAATTTATATACATTGATAACATTTACCAAACATTCACTAAGACATGAATTATGTGTTACATATTGTTGGTTGGTATCCCATTGCTAACATTTAACATATGGCTAATATGAGTTAACATGTTTTACTTTATTTATTTCTACTATATTTAGCAGTCTGCTAGCATGTTCTTCCCATGTTTAACGTGGTAAGTTGATGGCATGTTTTGAGCCTTTCAGGACTTTGCAAACACGTTTTAACATTAGTCAATATGAATTTACATTTTGATAACATGCTTCTAGATTTTTAACATGTTTCTAACATGTCTACCATATGTCTAGCATTTTGTAACACTATGCTAGCTTGATTAGCATGTTGTTAACATGTTTAAAACACATTTCACATTTTTAACATTTACCTAACATTCTAAGACATTAACTATGTTTTATATGTTGCTAGCTTGAATTAGCCTGTTCCTAACTCATTTCTTATACTTTACATATGGTTAACATGGGTCAACATGTTTTACTAGGTTTACGGTGACTATTTTATTTATCAAGCTGCTAGCACATTGTTACCATGTTTAACATGTCACTATAATGGCTTAAACAGGGTTAACATTTTAACACTACGCTAGCATCAAATAAAAAGCTGCTAACATGTTTCAAGCATTTTTAATACTTGTCGAACATGTTTTAACATGTAAACATGAATTAGTATTTCATTAATATGCGTCTAGAATGTTTTGCATGTTGCTAAAACGTTTATTAGCACATGACTGACATGTTTTATATTGTTTAGATTTAGTAAAACTTTATTAATCAAGAACAGTTTAAATGAAATTTGAACACAGTAAATGACAAATTACTATTTGTAATTTAATGTGTTTATATCAAGTTTAAAGTTATATTATATTATCGTATAGCTTTATCAATTATAATAATTCTAATCAAACAACACTTAACACTTGAAATTATTAAGTGCATAAAGTGTTTAGAAAAATAATAAATAATAATTAATGACAATAAGTTTGCAATGTTTTTGCTTTAGGTTTACTTTGTTTATAGTTAACCATGCTTTGTATGAAATTACAAATTTTTCATTTTTATAATTTACATTATTATTATTATTATTATTATTATATATTTATCTTACGTTGTTTTGCGTTGAAATGTAAAAAGATTTTTCTTTTTCACAGATTTTTCAAAGGTTTTTCACCACAACTTAATTTTTATGTAACAAAATGCCTTGACATACATAAATCAGCTCGTTTCTTTCAAGGGTTTGTTATTTTGATCGTAACAATACTGTTAATAAAATTTTATATCCATAACGCACATTATCATCACTGATTTAAACAGTTTTCAGATCGTTTTATAACGTTTAATAACCTGACCCTCAATCCTAGAACTGGGTCATTC
Organism: Danio aesculapii; assembly: GCF_903798145.1. Taxonomy (NCBI): domain Eukaryota; kingdom Metazoa; phylum Chordata; class Actinopteri; order Cypriniformes; family Danionidae; genus Danio; species Danio aesculapii. The sequence goes on along the minus strand of NC_079456.1, from coordinate 1,082,930 downwards.
CAGAAAGTCTCACTTACGTCACAAGATACCACAAAAACAACCAAAAGAGCTAAACTTTTATCATATTTCAGATTTAAACACAACTGTGCACCTTTTAAATAAATGGGTCATAAGTTTGCTATTTACATAACCTTTATCACCAGCTTATACTCCATTAATACATCAACAACATAAGTTTATAAGAGCTGCACTCACCTGAGCTGTTAATAATGCAGAGAAATGATTTTATCTGAGTCCCGGAGATGAAATCATGTCAGAGTTTCTGAAGAATCTGCGCTGTTCAGTTCACCTCAGGTCAATAAAGTCCAGATATACAGAACCGGGCCAAAACAGCATGTTTCATAACGAGTGAGAGCACTGCGCATGCGCCAAAACGAAACCGCATAGACTATAACAAACTAGATCACTCGTGATATTTAGATTTGGTCAATTGTAAGCGTCGTAAATCCAGACAAGCGACTGGAAGTTTTTGAATATCTATGTTTAAAAATAAGCAAGATGAAAAAGACTGCAAGATGTTAAATTTACTCTGCGCGTTTAAATCACCGCCTCTACATCTATAATTGTACATCTATGCTGTCTGCTGGCCGCCTCGATAGGTCACAGTGCTCGTGTCCCACTTTAGGAGGCCGCTCATTGGTCAACACGCTACGAACGTCACTGCGTCGCCCTCACGTTTATGCGGCGTGGGTGAAAAGAGCTTTGCAAGTATCTTTGGAGACGTTTGAACACTGGGTATTGTACGGTATGATGTTAGGATGCGATCCTATAGTTTATTTGTCAATTAAGTCTTTTAATGACGCTGTAATAGTCAATGTTCTGAGGACGCCCTAGCCCGCCCAGTTCCCCCATCCGCGCGCTGATTGGTCAAGTCGTCAGTTACCCGGATGCTCACGGGCGCCACTCTATAGACGCCATTTTGGATCTGAGAGCGCGGTTTCAGTTGGACACAAAAACAGACCGTTGGGTAGATGGAAACTGCGCGAATGATACATGTAGCGCCACTAAAACAGAAAACTCTCCATTTTTCATATTTTAATCACAAGATTAAAATCCATAATTTGTATCTATGAGCATTTTTAAATTGTTTGCCATTTTTAATGGTAAAATAAAATTTATTTCAAATCATTTTTTTTGTTTAATTGTTGGGGATGTTACACAAATACAAAACGTTACACAAATTTTAAATCCATCTTAACAGTTTATTTATCGGTTGTTTTAATCTGTTTTGTACTTTTTGTACATTTCAACACTGAGCTAACAGGTTTTAACACCATGTCAACATTCATTCATTCATTTTCTTTTAGGCTTAGTCCCTTCATTAATACAGGGTCGCCACAGCAGAATGAGCCGCCAACTTATCCAGCACATGTTTTTACGCAGCGGATGCCCTTCCAGATGCAACCCATCCCTGGGAAAACCATGTCAACACGTATTAGTATTTTGTTATCATCTATATAACACGTTTAACACATGACTGACGTGTATTACATGAATCTTCTTGTAGCTAAAATGTTTTCTAGCACGTTTCAGCGACTTTACTACACTTTTACTACTATAAAACCAACTACCAATGTCAGAATTTGGGTTAGTGCCGTTATAGGTTTAAATATTTTGTTGTTATTCTTTAAAGCACAATCTGACAGTCATGTGTAGATGATGACAGTCTGCAGTTTTCTATCATGTTACTTTTGCTACCATAGTTTATTTTACAGCTGCAACACTGTAAATCCAATGTTTGCTCTAATTAAGAGCTTTTGATCAGCTATTTTAAGAATAAAAAATAAACAAATTCAAACTACTGAGGTCAGAATTTGATTTAGCGCAGTGATTTTGGGTTTGAAGATCTAAAACAATTCAAAAGCATATCTATTTTATTCTTATTCCAGTCTAATACACTTCAATAGACGTTTAATATCAGCCAGCCAGCGTCAGCGCTTCCGGTGATCTGTCTTTCCATTATAGAATTGCCACATTTAAAGTCTGATTTCTTTGTAAAAACTGATATTCGCTGTCTGATTGATATACGATATGAAGTTGGACAAGAAGCACTGCATAAAATTACCCCCCCCCCCATGTCTTTAAAATATGACAGTTTAATCTACTCAAGTATTTTCAACTCAGTTTCTGCGCTAGCCTGCTGATCCTGACAGCGCTAGTGGTTACACTGTCTTTCACCTCATTTTACGCTTGAACAACTAAATGAACTCAGAAGTCTATTTTACTGAATGTATTTTAATTACAGTACAACATCCATGCTGTAAAAGGAACCTTATAAAATAAACTGAAAATAGTCACATTAAGCTTTCACCGGAAGATTATGATTAGCTGGAAAACACTGTGCACATGGCGCATTTATGCTGATCTTTTAAATTAAAGAACAATAGCATATAACATTTTACAGTGAAAAGTATAGATGCCAAGGGGAGTTAAGTATAAACAAAATATAAACATATAAACATTTAACAGTTTAATACATTATAAAAATAATACATTTTAAAGTGCATAAGGCTTTCTTGTTTAGACAGTCTCTGATACTGGTAATATATAAGCACATTTCAGGTAACAAAATCATATAATTATGTTTCCTGTTAGTGAATTTACATTTATGAAAGCAAAATTTAGTTCTGACAGTTTATTTTTGTGTAAATGTTACGGTCAGTCTGCTGTTTTCGCTCAGGCGCGCCCCGGGCGCTTTGTTTTGGGGTCCTTCATCGCAGCTCCGCGCCAGTCGCGCAGCAGTGTTTCATCGGGAGTGTTTGGATATTCTGAATCTTCGCATATTTTTGGTTTTATATCTGTTTATTTCCGCGCGTTTCTGTGTTCGTGGAGCCGCAGAGATGAATCTGGAGTTGCTCGGTGAGCTCTGCTGTTATGAGTCTGCTAGCTGCGTGCTAACACCTGCTAGCGCTGCGTTTAGCATCAACACAAACTTTACCGAACAATAATAATGTTTAACTGCAGCTGTAATAATTATATTAAACATTCAGGACTCTATTAGATATATACGACATTTAGATCTCTTCTGATGTGAACTGTCAGATTCGTAAACATTCATATTTATAAAATGATGTCTGTGTATAGTAATTTCCCTTTAATAATGCCGTAAAATAACGTTATAAGTTATTAAATCTGTCATTTTCTGTCTTACAGAGTCGTTCGGGCAGAATTATCCAGAGGTACTGTAAATACACATTACACATGTATTCAATAAATGCGCAATGACTGGGGGTGTAACGCATCACAACCGATTCAGAGCACACGTGACCTGCGGATTAATAACGTTTATACTTTACTAAATCTATAAGGATCACAGAGAGATGGCCTCTAGTGTCACTCAAATCACATGTATGAAAGCGTTCAGGCTTTCCTGTAAAATATAATGCTGACGGAAGAAGTTGTGGTGGGTTATTGGGGATGTGGTGGGTTTCTCCGGTTATTAAAGGTGTTTTCTTTCACTTCTTGTTTAGCCTGCATTAATGCATACAGCGTAATTCAGCTGCACGATTAATCATTCAAAGATCGGGATCTCAACACCCACGCAACATATTAATAATAAAATTCCTTACATTTATATAGCACTTTTCTTGACACCTAAAGCGCTTTTACACACAATGGGGGGAATCTCCTCATCCACCACCAGTGTGCAGCATCCACCTGGATGACATGACGGCAGACATATTGCGCCAGACCACACACCACCTGATTGGTGGAGAGAAGACAGAGTGATGAAGCCAATAATGATATGGGGATGGTTAGGAAGCCATGATCGACAGAGGCCAGTGGGCAAATTCTGGGATTTTTCACGACCACAGAGAGTCAGGGCCTCGGTTTAACGTCTCATCCGAAAGACAGCGCTCACTGAGCAGTATAGAGTCCCCTTCACTATACTGGGGCATTAGGACTCACACAGACCGCAAGTTAAGCGCCCCCTGCTGGCGTCACTAACACCACTTCCGGCAGCAACCTAGCTTTCACATGTTGTCTTCCATCCAGGTACTGACCAGGCGCAGCCCTGCTTAGCTTCAGCGGGCGACCATGTAAGAGTTACAGAGAGCTAGCTGCCAGCAATCAATTATAAATGATACTGATTTGCATTCAAATCTGAAAATGCAAAAATCAAGAAAGAGATCGAGTCTTCAGTCTTTTGAGTTAGTTATGAAGTTACAAACAGTCAAATAACACAGAAGTACTGGGAGAACAGTTTATAGTTTAGATAAAACAACTGATGTTTATGGTAAAGCCTGGTTTATACTTCTTTGTCGAGTATCCGGCGTGACCAACCCACGGCGCATGCAATACGCGTAGCCATGCATTTATACTTCTGCACACTGTGTGTGTTGCTCTGCAATAAACTTCAGTAACACTAGCTGGCAGCAGGTGTTTATGTTCCTCTGTGTCGAGTTTCTTCGTTGGTGTTTTGCTTTTTCCGAACTCTTCCTTTATGTACAAGTGGCTCAAACTCGCTCGTTTTGAGGCGGGAACGTTGCGACGCGTTACATTTTTTGAGAAGTGCGCGTCAGCGTAGCTGGTGAGGGCTATGTGACCATGCGTAGGCTGTGCCGGAGCTTCACGCAGAAGTCTAAATCAACCTTAAGCCGCATTTAACTTTATGCTCAAAAATAAAAGTTGTAGACAGCAATTACACTATTTTACCAGTAGGTGGCGACAACCGGCCATCAAAAATATGCCACTGAATAATTCTTCAAAAGTGATCATCTAGCAATGAAACATGAAGTTTAATGAGTGAATAACTCAATCATTTATTGAAGCAATTGTTGTACAAATGATAATGTTAGATTTCTACATTTAGCGTTATCAGCAACAGTAGTAGTAACACTGAATATTTCACAGTTTATTTCTATTCAGCTGATGATTTATTTTTAATAAAATTACAGGTTCAAAATTCTGTGTGTTAAAACCAAAAGTTTCTTGTGGTATTGTTTTCGTTATAAATGGAAAGTGTAGGGATATTACAGTTTAAACCCAAAAATGAGCAGTCTGTCAGATAACGAAGAGCCGGAGTCAGATTCAATTAAAAAGAAAGTTTACTGAAAATAATTTACAGTTTCATCAGCAGAAGCCAGCTTCAACACTCGCAGTTAGTTCATAGACCGCTCCGCTTACAATCACAAATCAACAACATATATACTCTCACATCACGTCATTAACTGCATCACACATATAGGTGATCTCACCTGATTGGTTAAAGCACAGATAGACTAGGACAATTTCCACGTGGGTGCGTGCATACAATTCTGAACAGCATCTCGATATCTCAAGCAAGCAAACGTCAGACATCTACTAGACTGTTTAGAGCTGACCTCAGACCTGTGAAAAGGATCCACAATCGAATAGAACACACCACACACACTCAAAGTACAATCTGTCTCTTACCCAAGGCTGAGTGTACCCTCAGCCGTCTTTATCAAAACAGGGTAAAAAAGGGTATAAACTACATTCAAGCGGCTATATTCTCACTACACAAAGTATATCGTGAATAAAAAGGCAAATCACTTTAAACAGAATTAACATATAATCATATCAAAATATCAAAATCAAAATAATATCAAAATCACTATAGACAGTATTAACACATAGCAAAACAAATAAGAAAACAAATGTTTTCAATCATCAGGCCTTTCAGTTCCACTCGAGGTCTCCATGACCTCTGACCTGGTTTGATGGCTCCTGAAAATGGAGTTACAAAGAGACAGGCGAATGCACTGAACATTCTTATATTATATTAAGCAATTAACTTATTATTCATTAAAAAATCATTTTAAGATTAATTACTGATTCAAATAATCATATTAATAATGAGAAAAGGATAACGTTGATGATCCATGCTGGGACTGATTGGAAGGCAGAAATCCGAATCCATCAAAAGCGAATGACGTTTGTCTCCTCCCCTTTTTGGCTGATCTGAAAAAATGTTCAGATCCGTGACTAAAAAAAACTATAATGTGATCCGAACTGTGAAATCTGTGATCCGTTACACCACTAGCAATTACTATTGAAACTGAATTTACATATTATGAATATTGTTGTGCGTATATTATATACTACGTTTCATTGTTGTATGCAGTGTTGTGGGTGATTAGGTGCTTTAATTAAATTACTTTTCTCCTGAGAAATAAAGTAAAGGGTTGCTTTTCATTTCTAGGTGTTTTAATTACACTTTTAACATATTTGGCTTAAATCCCGTACATAAACGCAACAGTTCTGTGTAGATAAATTCAGAAAAGCAGAGAAATATACTGTATAATTTGCAGAATGATTCTATCTTTAAATTAAAAGACCTTTATATTCATTTATGCTAAAGAAAATAGATTGAGAAACTACTTGATGATAAAATAGGGTGCTGTTTGACTGAAATGTAAAGAATTAATCAAGAGTTTAATATTTGTGTGTTGAGATTTATGTTAATTAAATTAAAATTAAATTGCAATTTCAATGATGTAACTGGTAATTAAATACTTTTTTGAAGTAACTTATGAAACACTGATTACTGATGTGTACTTAAATGATAAATAATATATTTATGGTTATATACATTTATGAATAATTCAACATTTTTTGTAAAATATACTTTTTAAAAATAATAATGTGTCTATTTATGTGCTTCCTTGGTCTTACGGTTAATTTATTAAATATTTTGCATATTTTTGTATAATATTATTTAAAAGTAATAAGTTTGAAGTGCTTTTGGTGAAAAGTGTGTGTGTAAATCGTAGTTGGCGCGTGTGTGTACATATACGTGTGTGTGTGTGTGCGCGCAGGAGGCTGATGGGACTCTGGACTGCATCAGTATGGCTCTGACCTGTACGTTTAACCGCTGGGGGACGCTGCTCGCTGTCGGCTGCAATGATGGACGCATCGTTATCTGGGACTTCCTGACCAGAGGAATCGCCAAAATCATCAGCGCACACATACACCCTGTGTGCTCACTCAGGTACACACACATGCACAATACACACACACACACACACACACACACCATCTGCTCTTTCAGTTTCTCACAGAAATATTTAGTATGTGAGTCTGTATTTGCTCTGATGTGACCGTGTGTGCCTGTGTGTGTGTTCCTGCAGTTGGAGTCGGGATGGTCATAAGCTGGTCAGCGCCTCCACTGATAATATCGTCTCTCAGTGGGACGTCCTTACAGGAGACTGTGACCAGCGCTTCCGCTTCCCCTCTCCCATCCTCAAGCTTCAGTACCACCCCCGAGACATGTGAGTGATGTCACTTCCTCTCGCACCCGTCAACCACCCAGCCCACTTTACATTGTTTTTATACGTCGCTAGGTAACATGAAAAGATGCCGAATTGCAGCCTCGGTGTGTGTACCCTCATAGAAACTAATGTTTGCAGTTCTAAAAGCTGCGGTGGTCTTATATGTCTATTAATGACTTTTGTGCTGTTTTGCAAATTACTTTTAGATTACTTATGTAGATTACTTTTGTGCTGTATTATGTTACTTTTAGATTACATTAAGATTACTGTTCTGCTCTTGTAGATTACTTTTAGGTTACTTTTGTGCTCTTTTGTAGATTACTTTTGTAGGTTACTTAGATTAATTTGGTGCCATTTTTGTAGATTACTTTTGTTGATTACTTTTGTGCTGTTTTATATTACTTTTAGATTACATTTAGATTACATTAAGATTACTTGTGCTCTTTTGTAGATTACTTTTAGATTACTTTTGTGCTCTTTTGTAAATTACTTTTGTGCAGTTTTATATTACTTTTAGATTACATTTAGATTACATTAAGATTACTTGTGCTCTTTTGTAGATTACTTAGATTAATTTGGTGCTATTTTGTAGATTACTTTTGTGCTGTTTTATATTACTTTCAGATTACATTAAGATTACTGTTGTGCTCTTTTGTAGATTACTTTTAGATAACTTTTGTAGATTACTTTTAGATTACTTTTGTGCTCTTTTGTAGATTACTTTTGTGCAGTTTTATATTACTTATATTACATTTAGATTATATTAAGATTACTTTTATTCTCTTTTGTAGAATACTTTTAGATTACTTTTGTGCTCTTTTGTAAATTACTTTTGTGCAGTTTTATATTACTTATATTACATTTAGATTATATTAAGATTACTTTTATTCTCTTTTGTAGATTACTTTTAGATTACTTTTGTGCTCTTTTGTAAATTACTTTTGTGCAGTTTTATATTACTTATATTACATTTAGATTATATTAAGATTACTTTTATTCTTTTTTGTAGATTACTTTTAGATTACTTTTGTGCTCTTTTGTAAATTACTTTTGTGCAGTTTTATATTACTTGTATTACATTTAGATTATATTAAGATTACTTTTATTCTCTTTTGTAGATTACTTTTAGATTACTTTTGTGCTCTTTTGTAAATTACTTTTGTGCAGTTTTATATTACTTATATTACATTTAGATTATATTAAGATTACTTTTATTCTCTTTTGTAGAGTACTTTTAGATTACATGTGCTCTTTTGTAGATTACTTTTGTGCAGTTTTATATTACTTGTATTACATTTCGATTATATTAAGATTATTTTATTCTCTTTTGTAGAATACTTTTAGATTACTTGTGCTCTTTTGTAGATTACTTTTAGACTACTTTTGTATATTACTTTTGTGCTCTTGTAGATTACTTTTGTGCAGTTTTATATTACTTATATTACATTTAGATTATATTAAGATTACTTTTATTCTCTTTTGCAGATTACTTTTAGATTACTTTTGTGCTTATTTGTAAATTGCTTTTAGATTACTTTTGTGCTCTTTTGTAGTTTGCTTTTAGATTACTTTTGTATATTACTTTAAGGATTAAATATAGATTACTATATTGCATCTGTTATTTTAGTAAACAAAGACTTGGTCAACACATTTTCGTTATGTAAAAATAAAATTCACAATAAATGATGAACTAAAACTGACTGTAAAGAACAACAGTCACAGAAAAACGAACTGAAAATAAAATAACAATTTGCAAACATAAATAATAATTTTCATAATTAATAAGCACTCATTCTGTGACTGTTTAAAGAAACACCAGTCAATGGTGCTTTTACACTAAACACACAAACACTTTTGCTGAAAAATTGTAAAATAGGCTTGTTTAACTACATATACAGTGTGATCTTTAGTATAAAGAAGGTTGTGTTCATCATTTTTACTTTTATTCTTCACATTTGTGTGGTTTTGGCTTCAGTATCTGTTTAAACTTTCATTTCGTTGCTATCACTCAGATTTGAATGTAAGCTGTGCAAACACTACACTGCTCTGGACGTGTTCTGTTCACTCTGATGAACAACAATTACTAAAATTAAATATATAAAACTAAATAGAAATATGTTCACCATATAAAATGAAACTAAAACTACTTAATAAAATGAACAATAACTAAACTGAAATGGACAGCAAATGTAAAAATATTATTGAAATAAAACCAAACTTAATAATGCAGAACTATAATAATCTTATGTAATAAACTGTAATAATAAAGTGCAACCCACTTTAGTTTCTGCAGCAGAGACTGACTGACTGACTGACTGAGTGTGTGTGTTTCAGGAATAAGGTTCTGGTGTGTCCCATGAAGTCTGCGCCGGTCCTACTCACGCTGTCCGACTCCAAACACGTGGTTCTGCCCGTGGATGACGACTCAGATCTGAATGTTGTGGCGGCGTTTGACCGACGCGGAGAGTATATTTACACCGGCAACGCCAAGGGGAAGGTCAGAGAGAGAGTGTGTGTTAATGTATATGTGTGTGTGCCAGAGCTGGATGGATTACTTATGATAGATTACAGTTACTGATTACAAATTACATTACCAAAATGTGGAATCTAAGAGAGATTACATTTAGATTACTTTTGTGCTCTTGTAGTTTGCTTTTTTAGCTGGATTAAGATCGGAGGGGTCGGATGGAGATCACAATCTTTTTTCGAATAATCGTGCAGCTCTACTCCCATTATAAATAAAATGTAACCCTGTAATCCATAAAAGTAACTGTAGTCTGTTTATGAGTGTTGTAAAAAGTAGTTTACTCCAATAATGAGTGCTTGATGACTGGAAACTGATTACATAGTCCACATAACATATAATCCATCACTGACCTTCTCAGATATGTGTGTTTGAGAGAGTTTGAGGGCATTTAAGTGTGTTTGAGTGCAATTGTGTGTGTATATATATATATATATATATATATATATATATATATATATATATATATATATATATATATATGTATATATATATATATATATGTATATATATATATATATATATATATATATGTATATATATATATATATATATATATATATGTATGTGTGTGTGTGTGTATATATATATGTATATGTGTGTGTGTGTGTGTGTGTGTGTGTGTGTATATATGTGTGTGCCGTTAACTTGTGTTTCTCTCCAGATTCTTGTTCTAAACACGGACACTCAGGATCTGGTGGCGTCCTTCAGAGTGACCACAGGAACCAGTAACACCACCGCCATCAAGTCCATCGAGTTCGCTCGCAAGGGCAGGTCAGACATTATTACCCACAGTTCCACACCACCTCCATGTGCATATATATATATATATACAGTAGATTATAGTGTGTAAACCTACTGTGTTTACTGTGAGCTGAGGGATGATTTTGAGTTTCTCAGAGGTATCAAGATAAGTGTGCAAAGGTCTCTCTCTCTCTCTCTCTCCCTCTTTCTCACGCACACACACTCCACATAAAAGTCAGAAACTAACCTTTGTTTGCATTGTAACTGATGATCAACAGTAAAATTACCCCTCTTAATCCCAACAGCGAAAAACAGCAACAATCAAGACTGCATGATTATATGCTGTCATGGCTTTGCAGTCAATAAGTGTCATTATAATGGAAGTCAATGGGGCCAAAAGAGTCCCCAACATAACCAAAGGGGAGTCAATCTGCCTACAGTGTGTTGTTGAGTTTTTGAACATTTTCAAAGCAGCTGAGGTCAAATTAAGACTCAAAATCAGCCCAGAGTGGATGAAAACGACCCAACAGCACACATGGGGTGACAGTAATGTAATAATGTGCACCGTTGTGAAGCTGCTCTGGAACGATTATTATAGTGAAAAGCTCTCTACAAATAAACCTGGACTGAACTGCAGGAGTGATCTGCTTTAAAGATGAAAAGTGTGTTTGATGCTGTGTATTTGGTGTGTATTTGATGATGGTGTGTGTTGTGTCGTTGGTGTGTATTTGATGGTGTGTTTGGTGGGTATTTGATGGTGTGTGTGTTGTGTCATTGGTGTGTATTTGATGGTGTGTGTTTGGTGTGTATTTGATGGTGTGTTTGGTGTAAGTTTGACGGTGTGTGTTGTTTGTTTGGTGTGTATTTGATGGTGTGTGTTTGGTGTGTATTTGATTGGGAGTTTGGTGTAAGTTTGATGGTGTGTGTTGTTTGTTTGGTGTGTATTTGATGGTGTGTTTGGTGTAAGTTTGGTGGTGTGTGTCGTGTGTTTGGTGTGTATTTGATGGTGTGTTTGGTGGTGTGTATTGTGTGTTTGGTGTGTATTTGATGGTGTGTTTGGTGTATGTTTGATGGTGTGTGTTGTGTCGTTGGTGTGTATTTGATGGTGTGTGTCATGTCTTTGGTGGGTATTTGATGGTGTGTGTTTGGTGTGTATTTGATGGTGTGTGTCGTGTGTTTGGTGTGTATTTGATGGTGTGTTTGGTGTAAGTTTGGTGGTGTGTGTCGTGTGTTTGGTGTGTATTTGATGGTGTGTTTGGTGTGTATTTGATGGTGTGTTTGGTGTAAGTTTCACGGTGTGTGTTTGGTGTGTATTTGATGGTGTGTTTGGTGTAAGTTTGACGGTGTGTGTGGTGTGTGTGGTGTGTAAGTGATGGTGTGTGTTTGGTATGTATTTGATGGTGTGTTTGGTGTGTATTTGATGGTGTGTTTGGTGTGTATTTGATGGTGTGTTTGGTGTGTGTTTGATGGTGTGTATTTGATAGTGTGTGTTGTGTCATTGGTGTGTATTTGATGGTGTGTTTGGTGTGTGTTGTGTATTTGATGGTGTGTTTGGTGTGTGTTTGATGGTGTGTTGTGTCATTGGTGTGTGTTTGATGGTGTGTGTTGTGTGCCTGCAGTTGTTTCCTCATCAACACAGCGGATCGAATCATTCGGGTTTACGACGGCCGAGAGATCCTGACCTGCGGCAGAGACGGAGAGCCCGAGCCTATGCAGAAACTGCAGGACCTGGTCAACAGGTGTGTGTGTGTGTGTGTGTGTGTGTGTGTTACCATGAGTGAGTGAGTGAGTGAGTGTGTGTGTGAGAGAGAGAGTGTTAGTGAGCATGTGTGTGTATCTGTGTGTGTGTTGGCGTGTCTATGTCATTCTGTGTTAGTGTGTGTGTCGTTTGTGTGTGAGTGCAGGCGTGTGTGTGTTAGTGTGTGTCTGTGTGTGTTTGACAGTCAGAAATAGCTATAGTATATATATATATAAATTACAGTGTAATTTGCAAAATAATACTAACGTGTGTGTGTGTGTGTGTGTGCGTGCAGGACGCCGTGGAAGCGCTGCTGTTTCTCCGGTGACGGCGAGTATATCGTGGCGGGTTCTGCACGTCAGCATGCGCTCTACATCTGGGAGAAGAGCATCGGCAATCTGGTGAAGATCCTGCACGGCACACGAGGAGAACTGCTGCTGGACGTAGCGGTGAGGCTAATGCTAACGCTAACGTGTGTGTGTGTGTGTGTGTGTCAGCTCAGAACCAGTGTGTGGGCATGTGTGTGTTGTGTGTTTTTCTGTGTGGGTGTGTGCTTGTTTGTGTATTGGTGTGTGCGTGTGTGTGTGTGTGTGTGTGTGTGTTTGTTTCTATGTGTGTCTGTGTTTTTGTCTGTGTGTGTGTGCACACATTTGTGATTGTGTTGGTGTGTGTGTGTTTTTCTATGTTTGTGCGTGTGTTCATATGTCTGTGTGTGTGTGTGTGTGCACGCATATGTGTTGGTCTGTGTGTTTGTTTATATTTGTGTGTGTGTGTGTGTTTGCAGTGGCACCCGGTGCGGCCCATCATTGCCTCCATCTCCAGCGGTGTGGTCTCCATATGGGCTCAGAACCAAGTGGTGAGAAAATCAAACCAATCAGACTGTAACGTGTAACTGTAACACAGAGCGTTACACGCAGTGTGTGTGTGTGTGTGTGTGTGTGTCTTGCAGGAGAACTGGAGCGCTTTCGCACCGGATTTTAAAGAGCTGGACGAGAATGTGGAGTACGAGGAGAGAGAGTCAGAGTTTGACATCGAGGACGAGGACAAGAGTGAACCAGAGCAGACGGGTGAACAAACACACACACACACACACACACACATACACACACACACACACACACACATACACACACACACACACACACACACACAGACATATACACACACACAAAAACACACATACATACACATCCAAACAAATTCACACTGATCAAAATAACACACACACACAAATAAACACACTAAATCCCCCGCACACAATCGCAAACACATACACTCACACAAAAACACACCTACACACTAATACACGCACACACACATGCACACATTGACTGCTGTACCTGACTGCGTGTGTGTATCAGGAGCGGACGCAGCAGAGGACGAGGAGGTGGACGTCACATCAGTCGACCCCATTCCTGCGTTCTGCAGCAGGTCAGTGACCAATAAGCACACACACATGTGTGACCTCACAGCAAATGGCCACGCCCACACTGAATATCATTACTCCTAACCCCACCCACATCTGTTTCTCAGATTTTTATCTGTAGTTCGCGAGTGTGTTTTTCTTTCGTTCATGTTGTTTTACTTAATGATGTGGCAAAACATTTACTTTAAATTTTACACAAAGTTTTATTTATTAAATTTGATTTATTTTTAATCTTCTACCGTTTCCAATTTATATATATTTTTAATAATTATAATTTACAAAATTTCTCATAATTTTTAATAGATCCAAATGTGTTTATATTTATCTTTTTTATAGTTTGATATGAAAATGAGCTAGTTTCAGACGTGTTTTGTTTATTGATTTTGTTTGTCTGCATGTTTTAGTTTTGACGTTAAGTAAATTATTGTTATTTTTAATGTTCGATATTTGTTGTTGTTTATTTTCAAAATAGTTTTTGTTAGTTTGATCCAGGTGTAGTAGTAAATAAAACCAGCCTGCGTCTCTGGTGGCTCAGAAATGACCGGCTTTTGTAATTGTGTTTTTTTTTTTCTCGCGCAGTGACGAGGAGCTGGAAGACTATAAAGCGCTGCTGTATCTGCCGATCGCCCCGGAAGTCGAGGACCCAGAGGAGAACCCGTTCGGCCCCCCACCCGACGCCACAGCTCAGAACGCCAGCACTGACGACGGTTCCGCTCACACCGGCCCCGGAGACAAAAAACGACACCCATCAGCGGACGGAGCACCACCGAAGAAGAAGATCCGCACCACCACCATTGAGCTGCAGGGCGTCCCGAGCGACGGTTAGTGCTGCACACATACGCTGTCAAAATAAAAGTCTTTCTAAATATCAATAAAATAAACCGTTATCTGCAAAAAAGAATAGCGAATTGACACATCGTTAATAAAATGCAAATATGAGGCGATGTATCGGCCTTGGTTCAGATGCTGTCAAAATAAAAGTCCAATTTCGACAGTCATCAGCCGAGCATTAAAGCTACGTTTTTAAAACACATTACTTAAAATCTTGTGAAGCGTGACGGCCAAACAGACATTGAAAAAAAAAAATATATATATATATGTATAGAAATATATAGAAATGATTAGCCCAAAATAAATGTCTGATTCTGATATTTATTGGCCATTAAATGCTTTGTGATATATTAGCTCTGGCTCAGTTGATATCAAAATAAAAGTCCAGCTTTCGACAGTTGTCAACTCAACATAAAAGCTAGGTTTTTAAAACAAATTTTAAAAAATCTCCAATATCCTGGCCTTGGCTGAGGTGCTGTCAAAATAAAAGTGATACCGACACTAATCAGCCAAATTAAAACTGTTTAAAATTCCAATGGATGTCAAACTAAAAGTCTATATTTTGACATTTGGAGTGTCAAATATAAAAATCAGCTGATAACAATTTCGACAGGTATCAACCCAACATAAAAATGTTATTGCCGATATTTTAAACCGCTTAAGTGCTGTCAAAATAAAAGCCTCATCTCGACATTTAACATTTCGATTCTAATAATTAGTGCCCATTATTTTTAAATGTCCCAATATTTGGCAACACGTTGGCTTTGGATCAGCTGATAACAATTTCGAACATTAAAAAATTATTTCTAACAACCAAACAAAATCTTATTGCCTATTATTTAAAAATGCAAAATACAGGGCAATATGGATTTGGTGCTGTCAAAATAGCGGCACTATTTAGCCAAACAAAAAACTATTAAAAATTCTGACTGATGTCAATCTAAAAGACCAGTTTTGACATTTAGAGGTCAAACATAAAAATCAGCTGATAACAATTTCGACAGTTATCAACCTAACATAAAAATCTTATTACCAATATTTTAAATACTTTGCTTGTCTTAAGTGCTGTCAAAATAAAAGACAATCCGACACGTAACATTCTGATGCTGATATTTATCGCCTATTATTTAAAAATGTCCCAATATTTTGCAACACATTGGCTTTGGATCAGCTGATAACAATTTCAAACATTAAAAAAAATCTTAATATTTAAAAAATGCCAAATATTGAGCAACTCTGTTCTGCCATTTTTCAAAATAAAAGATTTCAAACAACCAAACACAAAACCTTATTGCCATTTATTTATTATTATTAAAAATGCCAAATATTGCACAACATTGTTGTTCTTGGATTAGGTAAATAAATATGTTGTTCTAACATTTCAAAATAAAAGTCAAAATACCAACACTTATCAGCCAAACAAAAAACTAATAGTGCATTTTTCACATTTAGAGATCAAACATAAAAATCAGCTGACAATTTTGAACATAAAAAACTAATATTTAAAAATTTTAGCAACTCTTTTCTGCCATTTTCAAAATAAAAGTCTTGATTTCAAACAATTATACACAATAGTATTTAAAAATGCCAGATACTGGTCAATATATTGGTCTTGGATTTGGTGCTGTCAAAATAAAAGTCCCTCTTTTTGTGTTTCTCAGAGGTGCACCCGCTGCTGGGCGTGAAGGGCGACAGTAAGTCGAAGAAGAAGGCGGCGGGACGACCCAAGGGATCTAAAGGTAAAGACAAAGACTCTCCGTTCAGACCCAAAGTCAGCCGGGACAGAGTAGAGGGGCTGGGGACGCCAGGTAAGACCCCCATGTGAGCTTTGACCCCTGGGTCTGGTGCGGCTTGAGCTCTGCTGTGATTGGCCGCGTCTACTTCCTGCTTGCCTTCCTGTCCTTCCTGCTCTGACCCCTGTGCTGCCTTCAATAACGCATGTGTGTGCGGACGAATGCTTCAGGTCTACTTGATGGCTCAGTCCTTCCTATCATGCCCTGCAGCAGTACGACATTCACTCCAGCTAGATGCTGAATAGACTAGAATGTTAATAAGAAACGCTGTTTATTTAATGCTACTGTAAATATAACATTACAGATTTAGATTAGGATGTTAATGTTTATCCTATTGCGCATCATTTTTTAATATTATACAGTTTTAAAATGTCTTTTTATTTGTAGTTTAGATGTTTTTATTTGTTCAAGTTCCAATTTTTGAGATTCGCAAAATAAATTTAATTAATAAATTATTTGGTTAATTTTGAGCTTTTGTTTTTCATATTGATTAATCCAGCCATTTAATTCATAACACACACACACACACACACACACACACACACACACACACACACACACACACACACACACACACACACACACACACATATACATAAACACTGGCCACTTTATTAGGTACACCTGTCCAAGTGCTCGTTAAAGCCTAGTTCACACTACAGGATTTTAAGCCTGATTTGAGCCTGATTCGGAAGTTAATGAGCTCGCCGACAGATCTAGCTGTAGTCTGAAAGAAATCTGCGGGTGCACAGCGCTCGCCAGCCTTTATATCTGAACTACTGAACAACACATCAAAGAGGCTTGCTGAAGCGTCGCCGACACCTCGCAGACGCAAATCCAATATCTAGCATGCTGAATATTCCAGAGCAGTCGGTCGACTCGACCCCACGTACGGTCAGATGTAGTGACGAGCTGCAGCCAATGAGAGAGCATATCAGCATGAGCTGAACGCCTGTGTGCTCAGGAGATCAACAGAAACGTCTGTGATTGGCCAGAATGGGCATCAATGCACTCGCTTCATTTTGCGAGCAGGAGAATGGCCAGACTGGTTCGTGTTAACGCCACAGCCTACCTGAGTATTGTTGCTGACCATGTCCATCCCTTTATGAGCACAGTGTCTCCATCTTCTGATGGCTACTTCCAGCAGGATAACGCACCATGTCATAAAGCACCAATCATCTCAGACTGGTTTACTGAACATGACAATGAGTTCACTGTACTCAAATGGCCTCCACAGTCGCCAGAGCTCAATCCAATAGAGCACCTTTGGAATGTGATGGAACGGGAGATTGGCATCATGGATGTGCAGCCGACAAATCTGCAGCAACTGTGTGATGCTATCATGTCAATATGGAGCAAAATCTCTGAGGAATATTTCCAGTAGCTTGTTGAATCTCTGACACCAAGGATTAAGGCGGTTCTGAAGGCAAAAGGGGGTCCAACCTGGCGCTAGTAAGGTGTACCTAATAAAGTGGCCGGTGAGTATATATATATATATATATATATATATGACCAATAGACCAATATCACAAGAGTAGTAGAGCGATATGTTGGCTCAACTCTGCAGACCAGTGACCATATACAGCCATATCACACCGCTACTTGTGTGATTGCATTTGTACAACAGTTCGATGGCATAATCGTGTATATATAAAAAAGAAAATCAAACAAGGAGAGTCTCAAAAACTCTAATGCACGAGGAACTACTTTCTCCCTGCTTTTAATCTGCAGTTGACGTCAGAACAGCAGAAAGCGTTGCTACTTCACAAACGTCTCTTAGAGCTAGTATTTGAATGATTCTCTAGCGTAATGTCTAAAGTGATGATAAAACAGCTGATTTTGCTCACATTTTAAGATTATCAGGCTGAACGGCATGAAATGCCATCAGTCTACAGAGATTTCCCCAGTATTTCGCTGTTGCAATATATAATATAATATAATAATATAATATAATGTATAAATACAGCCGTACAAAATACAACAGAGAGAGATCGACTTAGAATGCCACTTACCTGTTCTGTAATGATTTCTTCAGTTGTGGTTTGAAATTACGCTGGGTTTTCCTTCTCTAAGGGCTTATTATGCGGTCTCTGTCGCCATCTTGTGGCGGAACGTCAACCGTCTTTGCTCTGCTCAATGACAGGCTAATATGGCGGATGATGCACTAAATCTCTAAAATTATAAATATTTAAAATAGGCACTATCCTTATAAATAAACTGCATAGTTGCGATCTAAACAACTACATTCTCGCCTGAAAAAGCCTCAATAGTTCATTGTTATCTTTATAAATTATCACCGTTGCCACTTTTTTATTTACATTTATTTATTTTTTTGTCCGTATTTTTTACCTCTCTTGTGTGAATTTCCATTGCGGCGGACCAAATCATTCCCATAAATGCCCTGCAACAACAACTTGTATTTGTTTTGTTTCTGTTTCATATACTAAAACTCACCTAACATTATTTTATTTCTATGAAAATAGTTTACAACGCAAATTTACATATATTTTTTAAAATTCAAAAGAAGAAATTTACGTCGTACAGTTCAGAGCGTTGTTATTTCTGTCTTCTTTTAAAGCACAATAATGATTTACTTACAAATAATGCAAATTTGTAATAAATGCATTTTTGCTTTGTGTTGCTTTGCTGTTTGGGCTTAATGTTGACCTGAAGGATTTAAAAATGTGTTTTATTTATTATATTAATATATATTAAAAAAAGTTTTACATTCTGACATTTGAGTTTTTACCAAATGCTTTTTTTTTTTTTAAGGAAATCTGGTTGCAGCGGTGTACAAACAGCACGAGGTGCAGGGTCTGGAATGAAGCTGAAGGCCATTGGCGCCCCCTGTTTGAGTGGATGAATGACTTTTTATGAACTCTATGGACTGGAATTGTTGTATTATTTCAGAAGGACTTTAACGCCACAACCGATTGTACGGTTTCCACACATAGAGAGAGTGACAGAAAGAAGGAAGCATGTTTTTTTTATTATTTTATATCTAGAATAGATGGATCTGTCTCAGTCTGCAAGCACTAGTTGGGTCATAGATGTATTTGTTTTGTGTTTTTTTTTCTGTGAGCTCTCTTGACTGGTCTTTTTTTTTATAAATATTAAAACAGTTTGTTTTTTGATACTGTGTTAATTGTTTTTTTTTTTTTTTGGAGTAAATTGACATTTTATCATTTTGGACATCGGGTTCCTAGAAGGGATACAGCTGTGGGCGGTAGTTAACGATAATTAATTAATAAACATCTACCCCAACAAAAAAACACAACTATCAAATTAATTTAAAAACTGTTGTTATATCAGTGTTAATATTTTTTTTATTAAATTACCCATAATTGTATTTTATTCACGTCTAGCCCTACCCTGAACTCTTAACCCAACCTGCACAGTAATGTGAAAACTAATTACACAGAGTATTATTTATAATATTAATTAAATTACCCATTAATTGTATTCTATTAAAGCCTACCCAACCCTCACAGTAATGTAAAAATAGTAATTGTTGTACAATGTCACAAAAATTATGCTATTGATGTGATTATCTGCAGCTGTATCCCTTCTAGACTTTACCTGGAGATCGTGAGCTAAAACCGGCGCGAAATGCCTCCATTTTGTTGTGGCGGTTTCCCGCGTCCGTCCAGCAGATGGCGTCAGTGACGCGCGAATGAAGGAGAGCGAAGAGAAAGGCATTTTTCTGATATTCGGTTCCATTTTGTGCTTTTCTACTGTTGGTTTCCATTTTGTGTTTCTGTTTTTTATTCAAAATATCTGAAGTGAAGAAAATCAGCCAAAAGTCAGTCAACTTTTGAGAAACATCCAGTCCCGGCTGTGGAGTCATCATTGAGTTCAGGTAAATCCCTGTCAGACTCGAAAACAGCACCAACTCACTTCATATAAGAGCTAACTGTGTCAAAATTAAGATAAACATGAATTAAGATGACGTCTTTTACAAATTATTGAAGGCAAACAAAGGAAAATATAGAAAAACATTGTGAGTTTTAAGTTTGTAGAAGGAGTGTGTGCTATTTTTCATCTGTAACGATATTGTAATTTGTTTTATTTATTTAGGCTGTTTAGCAATGTTTGTATTCTTTATAAAGGTTCAGTAAAATTACACAATGCCGTTTTCCTGAATGCATTATGTAAATGTAAATACAGATCAGCAAACGAGACGTTTATATTGAGTCGCTTACTTTTTACAATAAATATTGACAGTTTTACACGTTTCATGTATCAATGAAAACAGTTATAACAAAGCTGGATCCAATGATTTAATTATTAATACGCTTAATTAGCTCTTAAAATAGTCAGCAGATTTGAACGAGTCATTAAGTGAATCGTTCAATGAATCGCTCATTAATACAGGTGTATCCGCCATCTGCTGGAAGTTTTACTATCTCATTGTCCAAAACAGTCCATAAACCAGTCAGTAATAAATATATTATGTTAAATTTGACAGATTACTTTTTAAAATTTAGATATTATTATCAAAATAATAATAATAATGTCACAAATATAGTTTGAAGTAAATTTTTTATTTTATATTTCAGATTACATAGAGTGCAATCTTAATTAACTGAGTTGTGCTGGGCAGATTTCTTGCTGTATGCAGCCTGTTATTAATTAAATACGTTTAAAAGTGTTGACTTATGTAATCTATTAGATTCATTTTTAGGCATCACGTTCTAACTACTTTTGGATTACTTTGTCCTAGCTTGATCATATTCTGAATTGGAACTTATTATTTAGTTGGCTTATTATTTATTAAAGCCAACAAGGGAAAATAATATATATTCCAATATTTTTATCAACATCATGCAAAGCATTAAACAGTACACAGACGTTCCTTAATGCATTAAATGGAAGAACTGCATTTTTATTTATTCATTTTGAGTTGATGAAAATTTAATAATAACAAATATCAGATATATATTTTTTAATATGATGGTAAGGATTTATTACCAACCACTGGTTATGACAGATATTGCCACAATAAAACCCTCAACACGCTTGAAGTAGCTAATTAAAATCTCATCTTTATTACAACCACATGTACATCATATTCCAAGAAAATGATTTCTAAAAGTGGAAACGAGCAAAATCCAATGAGAGAGGCAGAGTTCTGTTAATCCGCACGGGAAGATGTTCCTTCCGCTCACATCCATTATTCACAGCGTTTGACTCACGGTGAAAATGACGTGATTTCACCTCAGAAACGAGGGTGAGAGAGCGAGATGCGTCGCAGAGAGTCACAGTTGTGAGGAAAAATTGTAAACACTCCAGTGCTCGTGCACCAAAAATAGTGCAGGTGGGAAAAATCCTGATTTTCTGCTCAAAATAAAGATCCGCAAACATCCCACGCTGACACAGGTGACTCCGAAAATACATACTCCATCTTCTACTCTGGAAAATAATTAGGTCTCATTCATGAAACACAGGCAGAGCCAATCCATGTAAATCATTCAGGCATCCCATGCTTTAATTTGTGCACATCTACCGCAATTTGAGAAGAATCTATTCTGCTTGTGTTTCACGATTCCCAAATCTAAAGTTGAACCCCGCTTGTTTGCAAAAAGGTGCGCTAAAAATATCAGATACTTTTGCACAACACAGTTCAGTGCTTCTCCGTCTTTCTCCCCGAATTGTTGTACTTCTGTTAACGCCACTTGTTTGAGTCTTTATAAAAGTTCTTTGTTTCTTTTTCGTGACATCAATTGTGAAGAGCACAAGAAAAATAGCTTTAAAAATACTCTACAGAACTACAGTAATAGTGCAAGAACCCGCACGCTTCACAACACACGCTCACGTTTCCGCTGCCTGATCTCCAGCGTAACCCTGCACACCCAATCACACTGCGTATATATATATATATATATTGATCCGTCGTTAGATTATCCAATAGTATTCCCAGAGAATCAGATTCATTGATTAAAAGGGGGTGGGGCTGTGCTGCTAACGCCACCAATTCAGATTCACCCAGCTAGCGGAAGACGGTCGGAGAGGGAATTTTTAAAAATTTTGTGCAAAAAAGTGTGACGTAATCCGTATGATATTCGTTAGCTAAATCGTCTGAAGTGAATGAGATCTCGCGGTTAGCACCAACCTTAAAGTGATCCACAACGTAAACTTTTCTTGGCACCAAAAGGAAATTCGCCTTCATCTGGAACGTCGGTGTCTATGTTGTATTGCTTCATGCGGTCGATTCGAACTGCGGTGGTGTCGCTCCATATTGAAACATCTCTTTACAACACAATGCAAAAACAAGATACTGCAAATATAACATTTAAAAATCAATTTACTACGGAAACGTCTGTATCTACAGTAAACCTCAATGTCAGGAGGTAGCTTTGTGTAGTGCGGGCGGTCCAACACACACAAACATACACACACACACACTCTCACACACACACACACACACTCAGTGGGCGTCGCTATACAGTTGTGACGGTGAGCAGTGACGTGGGCAGCTGCAGGGCATCTTCGGCTCCGGCCATGCGTGTGCCGTGGGTCAGCAGCTCCTCTACGGTGGTCCAGTCGTCCAGCAGCTTCTGATTCCTCAGGCGACTGAGCTTTCTCTGGCTGAGCTCTAGAACAGTGCTACAGCGCTCTGCGTTAGCTACCATACTGCCACCGTGCACCAATCCAGTCGCCACCAGGCTGTTTCCGCCCCTGGCCTGCTGTTGGCGCTGTTTCTGCAGCATGTGTTCACGGCGCTCGGTGCGGCTCCAGTAGCGGCCCATGCGGACGTCGCTGTGACTCTCCTCATCCGTGCTCATCCCGCTACGCTCATCTGCTAGTCGCGATGCTCGATCTCGAAGCATCTGGTTCCGCATGGCTCGCAAGTTCCCACTAGGTGCTTTCCTGGAGGCCTCGGTGGGCATGTGGCCCTCCAGGGTGCTATACAGACCCCCTCCTCCACTTGTGCCAACACGATTGGCTGGTTTTGGCCAAGTATCGTTAGCATCCTGACTAGGTGTGTGACTTAGCGTGTGGAAACGCCCGTCTCTTTGCCGGCTAGCCGGCTGCTCGGTCACAAAGCTAATGTTGTGCAGCTGGGGTTCAGTGGATGCTCGAATCCTGCTGATTTCCTGCGCTAATTCTGGAGGCATGTAGCGGCGCTCCTCGACTGGCGAGATCAGGGACGGTTGGCTCATTGCATGATTAGCATGTGTACATAGCGCAGTGGGGTGCAAACTCGGGTGGCTGTGCATTAGCGCTAAATCTGTCTCCTCAGGGAGGTTTACGGCTGCAGGAGCGCAGGGGTGCAGGGTAGAGCTGCAGTAGTTGGGTGAGGCCGGGTGGCTGGCCCGTCGGCGGTACTCCATGGGTGCGGGGCGGTGGTGCAGCGTCCGGCTCCTCCTGAGCATTCCTGCAGAGTTAGGGTGTGGAGGCAGCGGCCTCTGCTGGCCGGAGGGTGTACTGCAGGCGGAGTGCACTGCAGGACTGAAGAGCGAGCCGCTGCTGGAGCTGTGCCTGTTCAAACATGGCCGTTCCGCTTTCCTGTACTGGACGGACGATACTCGGGATAGACCTCGAGATCCTGGGACAGGCACGCAGATATTTTGAGGCTGGACGGTCAGCGCTTCTGGTATGGCCTCCAGGGGGTGTTTAATCTGGCTGTCTCGGCGTTCACGGGAGCACGGCTCCCCCTGGTGGTGCATGCGAGCGTTGTAATGGCGCATGCGTTTCTCTAGGAGGCGCTGGAAGCGGAGGAACTCGCCTGTAGACATATGGAGATGTTCAGTAATTCAGTGTGAAATTGAACATGAACAATATTGATATTGAGAAAAATACTGTTCATAACTATTAATTATTTAAATTTTTAAGAGTGCTTATTAAAAATGTTCACATTTAGCAGTAGTGTTCATAACAGCACCAAATGCTTTTTTGTACTTTATTATTATTTTGCTTTAATAAAATTGATACGGTATACTACATGCTGAATACTCTGTATACTATGCTGAAATATTGATTAAAATTCGATGATAGTTTCATAGTTGATGCCTAATAATGCGATTAAATCGTAATCTGATGCACGTTTTAATCATTTAATCAGTTATTAATGATAAATGTTGTTTTTTAATAATAACGTAGTAGTTTAGTTTTTTCTCACTGTTGATTTTAATCCATTAACCAACATTTACTAATAAAACCTTATGGACTCTTTCCACATTTATGTGTTTCTCAGCAGCTGAAGTTGTCATATTTGGTAAACTCAAAGCGCAGTGAATGGGAGAGGAAAACAAATCATTTATTTACAATCCAATAAGCTGAAATAATAAAAGAAGAACTCCACGATGGTGTTAGCAAGACTTTCAGAAAGAGGAAAACAATAGTGTGAGACTGAGAACGGCAGCCAGAAGAGAGAACAACGTCAAATTTACTGTCCTCCCCGCGTAGACGCTACATTACAAACACCGCACACAAGTGCTCATTCGTTTACTGTAATTTGATGCAAAGATGATATAATACATGCATAAATACATAAAAATGTTCATACGTTTTAAAAAATATATAAATATTTGAAACTTTCAAGAATTTAAGGTGCTGATGAGCGTTAAATGCATCATAACGTAACACGTCTTTTGAAAACGGTCCATTATATGGTTACCAATTGTACTTTATCATCATTTTTGCAATTTAATTTGGACGAAACATTTGTTGAGTCTGAATTAGGGTCGGGTCGATAGACGATGCCATCGTCCATCGCCGATGGCCGATAGACATCATGATCCTACACCCCGCCCCAGTCGCAGCAGCAACCCGCTCTTGAAAAATACACACTGAGGCCCCGTTTACACGAATACGTCTTGGCATTTTAGAACGAAAACTATTCACGTCCACACTAGCGTTTTACCTAGCATTTCTAAAAAAGACCGCTGAAAATCACGTGACCACACACACACAGGCACACGCTGCAGCATATGCGGACGTCTGAGCTCCAGGCAGTCAGCAGGTACACAAAACCCCAGAGTGCAGTGCATGTGGGACAGTTTATCAAGGATGTAGCGCTGGATGGCGTCTCACTATAGTAATCTTGTCTCTATCTAATGACTTATCTGTCTTCTGAATCTATCAGGTAACGTGTCACAGCGGCAGTACACTGCTTCATTCTTTCACTTTCCCGCTTGTCCTTAGTTTTAGTGTAAACCTTAGATACTGTTGGTTGGTTCCTATTGGTTGTGCACATTTCTACCAATCAAGTGTGTGGACGCCATTATAACGACACAGATCACTCTGCCTATTCATGCCAGAGTCCTGTGGAAACAGTGATTGACAGGTGGTAATTTGTGTGTAACTTATCTTTATTTATTTATTATTTGGTTATGAGTAAAACAAAGAGCATGCGGGTCAGGTAGTTGAAACGGTAGGCTACAAATAATTAATTCGTTATGAATTAATTAATTATTCATAAATAATTAATTCACTGCCGCCTACGACGACGATACCATCGTCCATCGCGATGTTTCGCATGATGCTGTGGTCACACTGAACTTTTCTCCCCATAGACTTCCATTCATACAAACACGAATGTGTCAGAACGGAAACGCAAGTTCGTGCGTCAAGTTCGCGAAATCGCATCACTTGACAGCATGAGACCAATCGAGGATCAAAACAAGACCTCTCTGGACAGAAATTTAAAACATGGACCGATCATTCGCTTTTTTAATTGTCTAATCATCTTGTTTAATCCCGCCCCCTTTTTGCAGCGCCGTACAAAACAATTTCGCAAGCTCAAACTCTAGTGTGACCGCGACTTTAGACATCATACGATGCCAAATTGGTCGACATCGCCCAACCCAACTCTGAATATTTATCTACAATAAAGCAATACACTTAAGTATTTTTGTATTAAAGTAACCTTATTTGCTGTCAATATCGCGATATTACCGTATACCATACTAAAAGCTTCAGCAGTTATTCGCAACAGCAAGAAGATCTGACATCGTGATAATCATACTCGCCTGTGCTGACGCTGTAAAAGCCGGAGTCGCTGAGCTCTGAGGATATGAAGGACTCTGATGATGGAGATCCCCTGTGTGCGGGACACTCCTCCAGGCCCTCCTCCGTCTCCACACCCGACAGCTCCCCCTGCTGGAAACTGCCGTCCGTCCAGCCCAGCCCGCTGTCCAGCTCATGGTGAAGAGGCAGATAACCCAGCGGCTTCTCCATCATGTAGTCTTCATCATCCGTCTGTCACAAACACAGACAGAAGACACCCCAGGTCATGCAATGTCATACCTGTTTACCATTCCTGCGGTATTGATCTTATTCTTGACGTACGAGCGAGCGCAGCCATTGGAATCTCTTTGGCTCCAGATTATAGATGTGGAGTTTTAGATGAAGCACAAATGAACAGCGACAGGAGTCTCCATAGACTGACAGAAGCATGAAGCACACACACTGTAGCACACATGCACACCTGACCAGCACTAACAACACACACAGCCGTCTGTAGCTCCGCCCTCTTCTCAAAAGAGCACAATCTCATTTGAATTTAAAGCGACAGTCACCAAAACGCCACAGTTAAGATCTAAAAAGGGTCAATTTCAGAGAGTCAGAAAACATTTGTGTACTATTCTGAGCTCAAACTCAAACACACACACTCTAGAGACAGCACACACACATTTGACATCTTTAAAAAAGGCATAATAGGTCCCTACAAATTGAAATTGTACACGATTCATATTAATTGAGCGGTCCTCTGTCAGTGCTGGAGAGTCACTCTGGCGGCTCACAGACAGTCTTCACCATATTTATGATCGCTAGTTGCCTGGTAACACATAACTTACATAACATGTGACTCCTCGCCTCTCGCTCTGTGACGGATGAAGAGATTCACACGGGAAGCAGAACCACAACAATCCCTCAGATCTCGACTCACGCTCTACATTCCACAACTGCGGATCTAGATTCATCACGCTGTAATTCACACATTTAAATGATGGTGCATGCTTTATTTTTCCAACTATTAAATTCACTCTAAAAAGAGAGATTACAAGCATTTCTTTTTCCACTAATTAATTCATTTTAAAGTAAGACACACATGCATTTATTTAAAGATGTAAAATGCGTCTCTTCTGTCTCTAGAGTGTGTGTGTGTTTCAGTTTGAGCTGAAAATAGCACATAAATAATGTGTTTAACCTCTCTGAAACTGACCCTTTTAGGCTTTGGTCCTAATTGTGGAGTTTTGTCGACTGTCGCTTTAAATGCAAATGAGATCAAGCTCTTTTCGGAGGAGGGCGGAACTACCTGTGCGTCAGCATAGTGGCAGATTCAAAAATAAGACTAATGTCCTATGCTAATGAGGGAGAGATGGTTACTAGTGGGCGGAGCTTTCCCCCTCTGATGACACGTATAAATGGAAAATGTCATTCAAAGTGTTTCTGCAGACTGTTTTTATCAACTGTGATTATAAAAAATACATTATTAATATTTTTACCATTAGATTCTGGTTATATTTACACACAGCTGCCACACAACTGTGTTTAAACACCTTATTAAAGTGATTTTTGCATAATAGTCCTTCTTTGAACCAAGACACTAAGTTAAGTTTTCAAACTA
Organism: Danio aesculapii; assembly: GCF_903798145.1. Taxonomy (NCBI): domain Eukaryota; kingdom Metazoa; phylum Chordata; class Actinopteri; order Cypriniformes; family Danionidae; genus Danio; species Danio aesculapii. The sequence continues at coordinate 1,055,064 of NC_079456.1, read as the reverse complement.
ATTTCGAGAGGAGCACATGATATGATTGACTGCAGCTGGCCACTCATCTACATTCACTAGTTAGCCAATCAGATTAACCCCAACTCACTATAAGTAGCCTAGCTAGAACTACTCTCTTATCTTCGTTTTCCGAAGAAACCCCCCATCCACCCCTTCTCCTCCTTTTTTCTTTTACCACGGGGAGCTCTCGAGAACCACCTGATCTCGTACTCCCCTCATATGCTCTATGGACCAGGCGGGAGCCCTGGGCTCACCTATCTCCGAGCTCAGGGTTCTCTCCCGGGACAGCATGCCAAACTTGCTAACAGTTGTCAAGCAATATCTAAGTGTGAACTCTTGAAATGCTTTTTCCTTTTTTTAAATAAATTTTAATATATAAGGTAAGCCACTTTTAAGGCGAACCTTCTCTGTTGACGCCAGTTTGATGCTTCAGCCACAATATTCTTAGCCACACCCCTCTTGTTCTTAGCCACGTCCCTCTTAGCGTTACTTTGCTATGAGGGAATGATGTGCAAAAAGAAAGCCCCGCCCCTACTCAATATTCTATTTCAGTTAGAAGTACGTCAACATACTGAAATAAAAGCCTCAGGAACTTACAGTTCATGCGTACCTTAATTTTAAATAAAAATTTAGAAATGTGAAACGCATTGATAACCATTCAACATTTTGAATACAATTTCAAAAAGCGAAAGAAGACAACTAATAGATATGACTACAATTATGTACGAAGATCAAGAGCTACCACTTGGTTTTTCAGACTGGACATTGAATCATTTGATGCGTATAATAGTTTTGTTAAAATACTTCTTGTATTTACACGGGAGAAATGCAGTCCACGAATGACTTTGTGTGTCGTACATTTTAATATAATATATAATGCGACACTGCATACTTTTTATTAAAACTAGGAATCCCTAATGGGCAAAAAAAGCCTTGAGTTACAAGAAAATGTAATTATATTATGCAATGTCAAAAATATGGCTAATTTATATGAATTAACACAATTTAATTAATACAAAAATGTACGATTTTTAAAAGTGACCTACCCCTCTCATTGCGGCATGAGAAAATCATATTAAATGTATGAATTAAATTGTACAAATTAATGCGAATTAGCCACTAAATCAAAAAGTTCTGAATTGCGGTGAGTTTGAGTAAAATTTTCATATTTACTTAAGTCAATCATTTAAACCATGTAAGTCAATCCACTGAAAAACTGTTTGTGCTGGTAATCTTCAATCAAAGTCTGACCATTTACTTCCACGTTTGGAGTGTCGCTCCTTTTGTTGATGTCAACAGGAGGGTTTCCATAGCAACTGTATATCAAAATCCTTAACCACGCCCCTCTTACGTTAATTTGAGCATAGGGAATAATGTGCATAACGAAAGCCCCGTCCCTACACAATACTGAGTTTCAGTTTGAAGCACATCGACACTGAAATAAAAGCCGCAGAAAACTTACGACTCATGCAGACTTTAATTTTTAATATAAAGTTTTGAAATCCATACAACTTTTGCATAAAATTTCAAAAGGTAAACAAAGACAACTAATAGATTTGACTATAATCAGGGGCGTAGCAACCGGGGGGACGGGGGGATCTGCCCCCTTCACTTTTAGAACCAGGTGATTAATAATTATATGAACGTATGATCTCATATAGCCGTCCCCCCCACTTTTAAAATGTCAGCTACGCCCCTGAATATAATTATAAAAGATATCTTTTCTGGAAAATCCAGAACAACCTCAGGCATTTTCAGACTGGACGTTGAATCATTTGATGCTGATAAAATTTGTTTAATACTTTTAATATGCCTAATTTATACAAATTCAATCTAATTCATATGAAAACGTACAATTTTTTTAATTGACCCACCTCTCAACTAATCCCTTATTGGGGGAGAAAAACTCATTTTAAATGTATGAATCGTATAAATTAGTATGAATTAGCACCTAAATCAAAAAGTTATGAAAACTTTGTGTTGTTAAACTTTCCACTTTTACTTAAAAATCTTAAAGTAAATAATTAAACTGCAAATTAATCCACTTTTGTGTTGGTAATCTTCGACCAAAGTCTGACCATTTACCTTCGCCTTTGGAGTGTCGCTCCTTCTGTTGACGTCAACAGGAGGGTTTCCATAGCAACTGTGTATCAATGTCATTAATCACGCCCCTCTTACCGTTAGTTTGCTATGAGTGAATGATGCGCAAAAATAAAACCCCGGCCCTACTCAATATTCCGTTTCAGTTGGAATTACATCAACATACTAAATAAAAGTCACGTTTTACGCAGACTTCAAATATCAATAAAAGTATTGACATACAAATTTAAAGTGATTACTTTGGTAATCTGAAATACTTTTCAAATGTAACTATAATTGGATTACCACCTATTTTAAATGTAATCATAAAGAATACAGTAACTTACGTTATATATTTTACATGCGCAGTCGTTTACGAATTTTATTTTTATATGCTCTTTTTTTGTTGTTGTTTTTTTACTCTTTCCGCATCATTTCTTGCCCCAGAATGATCACATTTGTGTCACAGCCGCACTGCTTTCTGCACTCTGCACATCCAATATTCAATAATTCAGCAGTTGTTGGTCATTTTTATTATATATTTTATTATTTAGCAGTTATTCCCTCAGTCGAGCTCAACGCTGTTAGCTATTAGCCGTTAGCCATTAGCGCTCACCTGACTCTGGAAACTCCTGGGCTCCTCCAGGCTGGAGTTACAGCAGCCGATCAGACAGTTCTGGCCCTGAGAAACGCCACTGGAAAACTCTGGATCCTGAAAGCAGCAAACATCGGCATTAATACAGAGAAAACGATCACGGTTTATGATCTCGTCATGAATTATTAGCGTAAGAAGGCTGCGATGATGAGGAGGATGATTATTGTCAATGACTGAACAGTAAATGTCTGACTGTCTCTCCTTCAGTCGCTTTATTAAAGGCTGTTTCCTACTGTGTGTGTGTGCGTGTGTGTGCGTGTGTGTGTGTGTGTGTGTATTCCCAAGCGTAGCTAAATGCATGAATAATTCCAGAGCATAAGAGAGCAGCTCCATTTTGAAAAACGCGTTTGTTTGGAGAACAGCACACACACACATACAGAACACATACACGCACGCACACATACACATACAGAACACACATATAGAATGCACGCACATACAGAACAAACACACACATACAGAACACACACATACAGAACGCGCACACATACAGATCGCACGCACACACATACAGAACACGCACGCACACATACACATAAAGAACACACACAGAGAACGCACACACATAAACATACAGAACACACACATACAGAACATATGCACACATACAGAACACACACACAGAACGCACGCACACACATACGGAACGCACACACATACAGAGCATATGCACACATACAGAACACACACACATACAGAACACACATACAGAACGCACGCACACACGTACAAAACACACGCACGCACACACAGAACACACATATACACAACGCACACATACAGAACACAGACCACACATACAGAACACCGAACACACACACACATACAGAATGCACGCACACACACACAGAACACATATACAGAACGCACACAGAAAGAAAGCACAAGAACACAGACACACACACACATACAGAACGAAAGCACACACACACACACACACACAGAACACAGACAGACACATATAGAACGAACGCATGCACACACACACACCAAACACAGACACACACATACAGAATGAACACGCACACACACACACAGACACACGCACACAGACACACGCATACAGAACAAAAGCACACAGACACCGAACACAGACACACACATACAGAAGAAACGCGCACACACACACACACACACACACATACACACACTCACAGAAATACATACAGGTCGGCGCAATAGCCTAGTGGTTAGCTCATCGAAATATGGTGCAGTAGCACGTCAGGGCGTCCCGAGTTCAAATCCCAGCGCGAGGACATTTCCCTACCCTACCCCCCTCTCTCTCTCCAACTTCGCTTCCTGTCTAAATACTGTCCTGTCTAATATAGGCAAAAAGGCCAAAAATAAAAAAAGAAGTACATACAGAATACACACACACACACACATACACACACACACACACACACACACACACAGATGTAATTGATCATTTCCCATCCCAACACACAACTGCTTTTAAACACTCATTTATTTCCGCTGGTCATTGTACAGCAGTCAGGATCAGGATGTGGGAAACATTAATAATTATAATGTGAGCACTGTGACTTCACATGCACTACATATGATTATAGTAATGAACAGTTATAATGTGTTTATAACTCACGTGGTAGGCCAGGCGTTCTCTGAGCTCCAGATCTCGGGGTGTGTTGGGCAGGTATTCGTACCTGCTTCCCTCTCTACGGTGTGCGGGAAGGGTCATGTGGTTGTAGTACGGCCTGAGAGAGAAGAACACATCACTTATGTGTGTGTGTGTGTGTGTGTGTGTGTGTGTTATTGCTGTAACACAAGCCAAGCCCCCTGCTTCCAGCATCTCTGGCTCCGCCCCTTAATCTGAGACGCTGTTATTGTGCTTGTAAGAGCTTCTGTAAGCAGCTGACCTCATTCTGATATAAAGACCAGCAGCAGCACAAAGAGAAGGACTGTATTAAATATGAATAACATATATTTACACACACATCTCATTTACACTCACCGGCCACTTTATTAGGTACACCTTACTAGTACCGTGTCGGACCCCCTTTAGCCTCCAGAACTGCCTTAATCCTTCATGTCAGAGATTCAACAAGCTACTGGAAATATTCCTGAGATTTTGCTCCATATTGACATGATAGCATCACACAGTTGCTGCAGATTTGTCGGCTGCACATCCATGATGCCAATCTCCCGTTCCATCACATTCCAAAGGTGCTCTATTGGATTGAGCTCTGGTGACTGTGGAGGCCATTTGAGTACAGTGAACTCATTGTCATGTTCAAGAAACCAGTCTGAGATGATTGGTGCTTTATGACATGGTGCGTTATCCTGCTGGAAGTAGCCATCAGAAGATGGAGACACTGTGCTCATAAAGGGATGGACATGGTCAGCAACAATACTTAGGTAGGCTGTGGCGTTGACACCATGCTCAATTGGTACTATTGGACCCAAAGTGTGTCTCCCCCACACCATTACAGCACCACCACCAGCCTGACCCGCTGATACAAGGCAGGATGGATCCATGCTTTCATGATGTTGAGGCCATATTCTGACCCGACCATCCGAATGTGGCAGCAGATCATTCTCTGTAAACCCTAGAGATGGTTGTGCGTGAAAATCCCATGCTTGCTTTAAACTGCAGCAGATCGTCTACATGCCTAAATGCATTTAGTTGCTGCCATGTGATTGGCTGATTAGAGATTTGCATTAACAAGCAGTTGGACAGGTGTACTTCATAAAGTGGCTGGTGAATGTATCTGTATATAATCAGAATGCATATCAAATTAAGAGACAACTTGTAAAATAAAGCTGTGGTAACATTTCTTCCAAATTGAAAAATTACATATTGCCAATTGGAGTAAATGTGTTTTCAAAGATTGACAATTTGTTGTGCCTGAAAATTGTTTATTTATTCTTCTGAAGTGAAAACTTTGGTAATGTGTTGTCTACAAAATTATAGACCATTTCAATGTGGTGATGTTGTTGGACCATGAACATTTGCTGCTCGTTATCAAACTATTTCATAACCGTAACGAGGCGATTCAATCATAAGTTAATGTTAAAACAGCTCTCATAACATTATTTAATATGTAGCTCTTTTTGGAGTCTCGGAAGCTGTATAAATTAAAAACGTAAAACAGGAAATACGTTGGGACAAGTGTTTTTGTTTACCATCTGATTTTATCCCTCAAAATGGTCTACATAAACATATGAAAATATGGCACCTTGCTTTTTTTGCAAACGAAAGACATTTTTAGTTTTATTATGCAAAAAAATACTGATGACTTTTCATCTAAATGTTGTCATTTAGAGCCTTTTTGTTTAAAATAACAAAAATGGTGACATATTTTTATAATATATTTTAGCCAACACAATACCAATGTTTTAATAATTACTATTGGGAAATTAAGTTCAGTTAGGAAAGAAATTATTGGTGGAAGAAACCACCAAATAAGGGGGGGGGGGGGGGGGGGTGAATAAATGTCATCCGGTCTTTACGGAATAAAAGAATGATGAATGCAAATGAAATATTAATAATTTGTGTGTATGTTTGTGTTGTTGTATATTTGATCGAAAAAAAATGGTTTTAACTATTAACTCACGTTTCTAAATTCGAGTAAAAAAAAAATTAAATAAAGTAAATTGATAATCGTCGAAATTTACGTGCTCGTCACGTATAATCTCGTTAGCGCGCTGCTTTTACTGAACACGCCAGGCGTGATCCACAGATAGCAAGCAAACGACTCTTGTGAACCGGAATTTTGAATGAATCAAACAAAACGATTCACACAACTAACGAACTCGCTAGCGTGTTCACTAGTTCACAGTTTGAACCAGACCCGCTCGATCAGTGAATCGTTCAAAGCCGTTACCGAAGAGTATAGAATCATTAGTTATTCTAAGCTCTTTGCCGTTACTGCTTCGTTCAATGAATCGCGCGCCATTTTCTGTTTGAAATCGGGAAGCTGCACCTGAGGTACGTGAGATATTAAATCGTTTTTTCCCCTCATAAAATCATTACTTTACTATATTTGCTCATACAGCAACACGTAATCTAAGGTACATATATAAAAAAGTAGCCTATGTACAAAAATATAGTTATGAATCATTAAAACTTGAAAGGAAACTTTCCTCAGGACAAAGATTGAAAGGTTAATAAAAGATTTGATTTATAAAATTTAACAATGGTTTTATTATAGTAAAAATGTAGTATGGTTTTGCTGGATAGATTAACATTTTTATAAACAGTTTTGCTACAAATACCATGCTTAAACTATGGTAAACAGAAAAACAATGTTTTATAGAAAGCCATCCCACATAAAAATAATAGTAACAAAGAAAATACCATAGTGTTTTAACCATACTATAGTAAAGTCATTGAATTATTCTGTTGTGGTAATGTATAATTGCTATGGTAACACAACGACTATAGTAATATAAATAAAACAATGACCCAATACTGTAGTTTTATACCACTGTAGCATATGTTATACTACAATTCACCACAGTTTACTGTATTAAAAACTAAAGTAAAGCTGTAGATGTACAGCATAATTCACTTTACTATAGTGTGGTGTGGTTGTGTGATTAATCGAATTCGCAAATGTTGCAATTAGTTAATCGCAAGAGGCTGCAGTATAAAATATATATGTGTAAACAAGAATAACAAATAACATCTGAGGTGAAGTGCTTCAAATCAAGTCCGCTATGCTTCAGACAATAAAACATGCTAGTCTTTCTGCGATGGTGTCGTGAGGCATCACAGACATGGTATCGGTTGTCGTGAACTATGCCACATTACATGAGCAGAAACAATTGAATCTTGTGTCACAACGCACATTTACAGTCATTTACGACTCCCTACGACAAGGAAATCTTGCCAAAATTGTGTGATCTGACCGGGGCTTTATAACTAAACAATTGAGTGAGCACACTTTCCTTCACAATAAAAAAAAGAAAAACAGGATAGCAGGGACAAGTGGGATGATGGCGTCTGCTGCATCAGAAGCATTGATAGACGAATTAATCTCAAAGAAAAACAGCATGGGTAATATGGGAAAATTTTGGTTTCAAAGTCACAGACACCAAACAAAAACAGGTATATTTTAAGAGCTGTCGCAGAATTGTTGCCACGGCCTATAGATTATTGAGCTGAAGCTTGAATTAAATTAAAATCAGCATGAAGTTTGCATTTAATCCTAAATCAAATCACATTATCTGTAAACCAAATCACAATTCGATATTTTCCCCAATCGCACAGCCCTAATATGGTGTAAAAATGATTGTTTTTACCATAAATTACTATTATTTTATTCATGTGTGATGGTTAATTTTTTGTAAGTGTTATAAATGTTATTAAAAATGTGATCATAAATAAAACAGACAATCATGAGTTGCTACAAATCTCAACACAGCTTGAATTTGTCAACTAAACATACAATTATATAAACAAATGTTTATTTTCAGTTCTGTAGCCAACATTCATCCTTATAGACTCAAAGGGATCTTAAATGAGCAAACATCTCTTCGCTATATGAACGCTGAGCTCTTTCACCACACATGAGACCTCAAGAACGCAGTAAAAGATCAAATATGCTTGCATGCACATTCACACTCGTTCATATGCGCATGAATGCAAACCCTAGCGTGACTGCGCCTCAAGGCCACTTAAACACTAGAGAAACGGACGGGAAAACCTTATTTATTTCAGTTTTAATTCTAGTGGGAAGCCAGTTTAACCAATCAAACCAGATATATCTCAAATTATAAACTACGACATTCAAAACCCATGTGCTTCATCCTTCTCCATACACAATATCTCCATTAAAATCATTCAAATATGTTTGTTTTTTTGACGTTTCTCGTTATACCTCAAAACCATTAGCCATCATTTACTGTTCTTTAAATGTAAGAGTGTTTCGCAATATTACACAATATATCAGGCATTGAAAATAATAGGGGACAAATACAAGATGACTAATCTTACATTAAAAATAAGTGCGCAAGCAAATGAATAAGTAATTCACACAGGATATGTTGAACGCGAGATTTCATGGACGATAAAAAAACACGTTAACAGTGTTGAAATGTCCTATTTACTGTAAAATAAAGCAGCAACAGAACATTAGCAGTGTGCAATATTGACCCTAAACATTATTATTATATATTTTTTATCAGTAATGCTAATTTAATGATTTTTTTGTGGTAATACAGATAAGTCGCATAACTTACGCAATATGAACTGTTGTAAAACATCAATATAACGTCTGTAGGGATGTTACGATTAACCGTAAGACTTTGGATGGAATGACAGCTACCCTGTGGCTCCATTACATCATCAAACCAACAGGAATTATTGCTAGCTACAATGCCAAATGTAAACATTGTACTTTCAAGTGTGCAAATTTCTCACCATGCTGTTATTCACGTTTCTGTCGCGTAATATCAAATAATAAAACATATTACCATAAACAATGTATTTTGCGAAAATAAATGATGGAGGATAATATGAAACAGACAGACTTCTCGATATCTGCTTTGTTAAGTGGTCACGTATGAAATACTGTTTCCGGGTTCAAGCCACTACTCGTTTGAATAGAGAAAACATTCATTTGTGACCACTTTTTAATCATATTGCACATTAATGTTAATTTTTTTATATAAATTCACAGTGTACACTACAGTCTCTGGTCGCATAACAAACACCAATATTTGAACAATTTATAAAAACATAATCACTTTCTGGCCATCTGATTTTAGGAATAATGCTATGATGATTTTCGAAAGTATTACAGCGCTTTGTAAATGTTTATTAGTACGAGTGTTGAACCTCCACGTACAGTTCGATAGAGCGATTGAAGCTAGGGCTTCTCAATCATGGGAAAAAAATCCTAATCATGATTATTTTCCAGGTAGCAAACAATTCTGGCCCAGATTTGGCATAAATCTGGCACAGCAGGCGTTCATCCGGCACTGGCATACAGTATGTGGGCCAAACATGGCCCTGGTTTGGCAGAGGGGCACTGTTTTTAAACGGGGCACGCAAAACTTGGGCCAGATGTCAAATGTAGTATTTTGGCCTAGATGTTAATTATTGATATGTGGGCCATGTAAGTTTGGCCTGTCCTGACCCACATTTAAAATGCATTTTTATTGTTTTCAAATAAAGAAAAAAATTCTACCAATCAGGTCACTTCGAGAAAAAGCACACCCATAGCAAGCCTAAAGCGCAATGATTCATGGGTTTATCAATTTCATTGCAGTCGTGACACACCAACATATCTGGCCCAGTTCAGGCTCAGTTATGGGTTATTAACTTGGCTGAGACTTGGCCCAGATGTGGTCCATGTCTAGCTCTTGACTGGAAACCAGACTTGGTCCAGTCATGTGCCGTAGTTCACTCTGGCATGTGGGCCAAGCAAAAGCTGATTGTGTGGGCCAGAGCTGGGCCGAAGACATTTTGCTATGTGGGTTTGGTCATACACAATATATTTTGTTTTAAGAAACATTTGAAATATTTTGGAACAGTAGCTTTTGATGTGGAGGGTCCCTTTCTGCTGGAGATACTGTGGCCCTAAAAAACTAAATAAAATCGTTGCCAAAAAAACCTGTAAAAAAAAAACCTGTACATATACCGTAGAAACAGTATATCAGAAAAGTCCAAACCGCGGTAAACCTTGAAACTGTTTATCGTCCCAAACCTAATTGTAATTAGGGTTGTCCCGATCAGGTGTTTTTGCCCTCGAGTCCGAGTCATTTGATTTTGACCGATAACAAAACCCCATGCGATAATACATGAATAAAGAAGAGTGAAGAAACAGATCCAGGATGATCTTTATTTTATTTAACTCACCTTATTTTAACATTCAACAACTCTGTTAGCAAACAGAGCACTCTGTGAGGTAGCTTGAACAATAACGTAGTAAATTACCATCAAATCTTCCCTTTAAGACTTTAGTCCAACAGTAAATAATAAAAACATCAGCATCTCAACTTAAAATACCCGGCAGGCAATCCCAAGTTTACATGTCTCACAGTTTGCGATGACAATGTCGTCGTCATCAACTTTATAATACCTCCAGACCGCAGACATACTCGCACTTTCCGCTTCGAGCTGCTTCCGTGTTCTACTTTAGCCAATAGAGTCTCTGCAACAAAGGGTTGTCCTGACGCACGCATTGCTGTGTCTGTGTGAAGGCAAGAACGAGGTCTAATTCTGTGCCACCGCATAACTATAGATGTGTTTAAAAATAATGAGAATATACCTGATCGGGAGGTAACATCCGTTTCCGATCAAGTCCAGAACCGCGTGATTGGGCCCAATTTCCCATCACGTGATCGTATCTGGACATCCCTAATTGTTCATTCATTCATTCATTTTATTTTCGGCTTAATCCCTTTATTAATCTGGGGTCGCCACAGCGGAATGAACCGCCAACTTATCCAGCACATGTTTTTATGCAGCTGCAACCCATCTCTGGGAAACACCCATACACACTCATTCACACTCATACACTACGGACAATTTAGCCTACCCAATTCACCTGTACCGCATGTGTTTGGACTGTGGGGGAAACCGGAGCGCCCTGAGGAAACCCACACGAAGGCAGGGAGAACATGCAAACTCCACACAGAAACGCCAACTGACTTAGCCGAGGCTCGAACCAGTGACCTTCTTGCTGTGAGGCGACAGCACTACCTACTGCGCCACTGCATCGCCCTATCCATAATTGACTTGTTTCTTATTAAAGCTGCAGCAGTCCTTCAGTCGAGAGCACTGAGTGATATTCTCCTTGTCTTTTGTTGTTTGATTATTAATGATAAAAACAGTCGGGAGAAGGAATATAGCGTACTGTTGCTTTAAGAGCTGTGCAGTTCCGATTTATGGTTTCACTTTCACATGCCGTTCTTTATGTTCAGTTATTTCTTCATAACAAACCAGGGTTAATGTGAATAATTACTATTTACTAGGGCCAGACAGAATCTGCGGACAATGCTATTTCTGTGGAGAGTTTTGTAAAAAATCAACATATTTATGCGCAATCATTTTAGGAGTATCATAACTAAAACCTTAATATATGGAGTAAAGACTAAAGAATTATTGTTTACAATGCAAATACAATTAGATCCAATATTTGGTAAACAAAGCAAGTCTCTCATATAATATCTCTACGAAAATACAGAAAATATTACTGTACAAACTGTATAATAAATATATCATATGAACACTTCAATATTACTATTATCATATCACAATAATATTAGTGAAATTCATTTATAAACTGAATAAATATAAATATACACACATTTACACAAGTAAATACATAGACTCAATGATGGACTAAAATTCTCAATGATTAGCTAAAAATAATGACCGCATTTTGATTTTTGCATGTGTTTCACCATTAAGATGACTACATGGTGTGTGTGACGTTGCAACAGCATGCATTCTCTTTTGCGCTATTAAAAGCATGAATGAATCGAATGCACATCAATAAACGAAGCACGTCTCATGCTGCAAAAGTCCCGTTACTGCACATGCTATTACTAATATTCATGTGAAAATCTGCTATTTCTGGAAAGAGTGCGGGATATGACGCAATAATGCGTTCGTTTCCATTAATGTTTCTTCATATTCGTTGTTAGCCGCAATCGAAACAGAATTCCCCTAGTGGAAGCTGCTTCGCTTGACGTCAGACTTAACAAGCAGATGTATTGTCGTATTGCACAGCCCTATCGCTCAGTGCGCAGTACTCAAGTGTATGTTTGTGTGTGTCCTGCAGGTGGCAGCAGTGAGTCTCAGGTGTGTCTCACCTGTCTGCGGGCGGCAGGCGTGGCAGCGTGCAGGAGTGCGGGCGTAGTGGATCCCACGGCCGCTCCGTCTGCGTGCTGCAATCCGTCGTCTGGTTATACTGCAGGCTCCGCCCCCGGCCCTCAATCTGAAGCGTGATTGGCTGCTCATAGCTAGCCAGTATACGGAAGGCCTCTCGTTTCTGCAGGTGAGTCAAATCCCGACCGTGAACCTGAACCACACAATCAGCACACAAACGCAGTGAGCGGAAGGCTTGCTGATTAATATTAGTCTGAATCTCGTGCGTTCACACACACACACACACACACACACACACGCTCTATTTAACCTGATAGGGTTTATCTCTCACATACACACACACACACACACACACACTCCTATAGGTTGACTGCGTAAAAAAGCGCAGCTGTGTAAACATATTCCCCCTTCAGCAGCGCAGATGCCCACCAAACTCAACCTCAGGCACACACACACACACACACACACAGATATTACACTGATGATGAAAATAATGCTGCATCTTCATACCAACACACACCACTGCATGAGTCACAAGAGAGACGGCACATGTGTGTGTGTGTGTGTGTGTGTGTTTGAAACTGGACATGGTGTATCAGCATCAGTGTCACTCTTCATCACCATCAACACACAATCATGCACATTTACACACACACACACACACACACCGGACTCACCCCCATCCCGTCGCCCATCCACGGCCCTGACAGTCGACAGCCCATCACCACGGCAACAGATGAGCTGGATCGTGCGCCGACGCCGAGAAATCACTCTTAACGCAGGATGAAGATGAAGAGGATGAAGGAGCGATGCAGCTGCTGCTGGCATACATGAACACACACACACACACATGCGCACGCTCACACACACACACGCTCACACACACACACTGGCATGCAGAGCTGCAGTGAGAGAGTCGCGCAGCAGGATCAGAGCGACGGATGGAGCGCTGTCTCTCCTCTCTCTCTCTCTCTCTCTCTGAGCGCTCGCTTCTGAACGCCACCGCTCCAGGACTCAGGCCCCGCCCACCTCACACACATCCGGGATGCTATTGGTCAGCCAGCTGCGTCAGTTGGTGGAGAGCCAGAGCTGATTGGCTGGCTCGGTTCAGCCCTCGTTAAATGTTGGATTTTCAAGGCTCCTCATCATTCAATCAGATTCCAGAGCTGTGAAGACATGAATATGCATTTAATTAATGAGAAGAATTAATTAACTAGTCCTAGTATGATGTGCGTCATCCTCACATCATGTGTATTGCTGAACTATTGCCGATATTAGGTGATCAAATACCCCATTTTTACACTCTGGACCAGAAAACATCGTTAAAAACCCCCAACTTGTCAACCCCCTAGCAACTACTTGGCAACTTCCTTGCAAACTCTCAGAACAAATACCAACTGCAACATTTTAAATACCAACTAAAACACCTTAGCAACAACACAGTCATGCCCTAGCAACCATCTAAAACACCATAGCAACCTTTTATATTCACCAGCTTGTCAACATCCTAGCAAACACTTAGCAACTAGCTAACTCTCAGAACAAATACCAACTACAACAAGGTAAAAACACCTTAAACTCCATAGCAACAACTTGGCAACTTATCACCTGGCAAATTCTCAGAATAAATAACAATGCAACATTTTAAACCACCTTAGCAACAACACAGCAAGGCCCTAGCAACCATCTAATTCATATTAGTAACACTATATTTTCCAACTTGTCAACACCCTAGCAACCACTGATCAATTTCCTTACAAACTCTTGGAACAAATACGAACTGCAACATGTAAAATACCACCTAAACACCTTAGCAACAACACAGCCATGCCCTAGCAACCGTCTAAAACCCCAGAGCAACATTTATATTTACCAGCTTGTCAACATTTTAGCAAACACTTAGCAACTAGCTGTCAGAACAAATACCAACTCTGCCATGTTAAAAAACACCCTTAACTCCTTAGCAACAAAACAGCAATGCCCTAGCAACCATCTAAAACACAATAGCAACACTTTACATTCAACAACTTTTCAACAGACTAGCAACCACTTAGCAACTTCCTTGCAAACTTAAAACAAATACCAACTACAACATGTTAAATACCAGAACAAAAAATCCTTGGCAACAGCACAGCAATTTCCTAGCAACCATCTTAATCATATTAGCAACACTTTATATTCATCAACTTGTCAACATCCTAGCAAACACTTTGCAACTTGTTAACTCTCAGAAAAAAATAACAACTACAATAAAAACACCTAAAACTCCATAGCAACAACACAGCAATGCCCTAGCAACCATATAAAACAACCCAGCAACACTACCTTACCAACTTGTCAATACCCTAGCAACTACGTAGATTCGTTTATAAATTAAACAAGTGGCTGTCTTGAATCACTGATTCAAATGATTTGTTCAAAACATTTGATTCATTTAGAAATTAAGCAAGTGGCTGTTTTATAAATGGCTAATTGAATCTCTGACTCAAATGATTAATTCAAAACAATTGATTCATTTAGAAAAAGCAGCAAGTGGCTGTCTTATAAACAGCAAATTGAATTACTGACTCAAATGATTTGTTCAAAACATTTGATTCATTTAGAAATAAAGCAAATGACTGTCTTATAATGGCTCACTGAAACACTGATTTAAATGATTCATTCTAAATAGTTGATTCATTTAGAAATAAAGCAAATGGCTGTCTCATAAATGGCTTATTGAATCACTGAATCAAATGATTTGTTCAAAATAGTTGATTCATTTAGAAATTAAGCAAGTTGCTGTCTTATAAACAACTTATTGAATCAATGACTCGAATGATTCATTCAAAACAGTTTATTTATTTAGAAATTAGGCTGCGGCTGTCTTTTAAATTTCTCATTGAGTCATTGATTTAAATGATTCATTCAAAACATTTGATCCCTTTAGAAATTAAGCAGTGGCTGTCTTTTAAATGGATCATTAAATCAAGGACTCTGATTTGTTCAAAACATTTGATTCATTTAGAATTTAAGCAAGTTGCTGTCTTATAAACAGCTTATTGAATCACTGACTCAAATGATTCATTCAAAATAGTCGATTTGTTTAGAAATAAAGCAAGTGGTTGGCTTATAAACAGCTCATTGAATCAATGACTCAAATGATTCGTTAAAAACTGTTGATCCGTTTAGAAATTAAGATGTGGCTGTCCTCTAAATGGCTCATAAAACCATTCACTCAAATGATTCATTTAGAAGCAGAATCATTCAAGAACCACAAATGAGACACAAAAATATCCAGATTTGACTTCATTTGAGCTATTGTCAACAGAGGGTATATTATCACAGCCTATAAAAACCGCAGAGAATCCAGCGCTCTTTTTGTGAGGAGATATTGAATCTTGTGCCGTCGTGTTTTGTTTTTTTCGTGAGGTTATAAGGACTCTGGGATGGTGGGAGATTGTGGATGTGAGCGGATCTGACAGCCGTCCGGGAAACATGCGCGAGTCTCTCCTGCGGGCAGCGTATGCAGCGAGGAGAACGCACGCCACAGGAAAGTGCAAATCTGTGTCAAGCCATCACAACTTCCAGTAAACCAGAAAGAGAGGCATGAATAAATAAACTCGCTGTCCTTAAAGCCAGGGGTCCGTGCAGGAGAACTGTGGGAGAGATGGAGACTAAAGGACGTGACAGAATCGTGTCAGAGCACAAACAACCGCGCGCAGAAACACGCTTAAGCATTCCAGGGCTTGGTTAATCGTTAGAAATGCAGGAATAAGCTAATTATAGTATTTGCCAAATGATGTTGATAGTTGAAAGCACCAAAACAAGCACGCCCACATCACAACAAGGCCACGCCCCCTTTTCAATATCGCATTTAAAGTTCACATGAAACGGAAGTTGCATTCCCTCAGCAAACTAACGGTAAAAATAATGAATAACATTGTGCGCTAACAAAAGAAAAGCAGAATGCTGGTCATGTGACTTACCTGGATAAGTTTAAAGTTGGCATAAAATGGTATGTTGATGTGCTTCCAACTGAAACTGAATATTAAGTAGGGGGCGGGGCTTTCTTTTTGCGCATCATTCTCATTGCAAACTAACTAAGAGGGGCGTGGCTAATAATGTGGCTGAAGCGTCAAACTGACATCATCAGATAAGGAGCCACTCAAAAAGCAGAAGCAGATGCTTAGATTTTAGTTAAAGATTAGCAAGATATTTTTCAGAAGATTAACAAATTTACTAGGTGATTGATTTGGAAGATTAGCACTCGGGGAGGTGTTCAAAAATGTAGTTCGCATTTTAAGTTTAATGTTTGCATGTGTAACACGGGGAGTGACAGAGACAACTGAGGTTTGGATCCACGTGCAGGTTTATTCGATGTCAGGGAGGCAATGGTCAACACAGGTGCAAACAGATGTATATAGGCAGTCCAGAATCGTAATCAGTCACAGGCGAGAGGTCGGAAGGCAGGCGGCAGACAAGGATTAGTAGATAAACAAGGCTAGGGTAAACACACGGAGAGACAAGACTAAGGAAACACGTTGAATTGTCACTATACAGTAAAACAAGACTCGGCAAAGGCAGGGAGTGTGTGTGATGTTTAAATAGTGTGTGTAATCAGTCTTTGACAATCCTCAGCTGGTGTAAGTGTAATCAGTCCAAATGAGAAAGCATGTGTGTTTGTGAACGGAGTGCATTTATAAAAATGTATGTAGTCCATGAATGGCGGAATTGTAGTCCATAAGTTATTGTGAGGGTGAGTGCTTACCAGCGACCTCTGGTGGTTAGAGATCGCTGGTAATCATGACAGAGCCCCCCCTCTAGGAGTGGCTTCCAGACACTCCTAATAGTGATCAGGCGGGAGGTGGAGCGGAGGCGGAAGAGGGGGAGGGATGGAGGGCCAGGACCATGTAGAGGAGGCGTACCTGAAGCATGGAGCTGAGGCTCAGGCAGCGGCTCTGGCAGCTGTGGTGGTGACTGAGGATCTGGCAGCTCTGGAGGATCTGGCAGCTCTGGAGGATCTGGCAACTCTGGAGAATCTGGCAGCTCTGGAAATGACTGAGGGTCTGGCAGCTCTGGAGGATCTGGCAGCTCTGGAGGATCTGGCAGCTCTGGAGGATCTGGCAGCTCTGGAGGATCTGGCAGCTCTGGAAATGACTGAGGGTCTGGCAGCTCTGGAGGATCTGGCAGCTCTGGAGGATCTGGCAGCTCTGGAAATGACTGAGGGTCTGGCAGCTCTGGAGGATCTGGCAGCTCTGGAGGATCTGGCTGCTCTGGCAGTAATGGCTCTGGTGATGGTCTTTCAGGAACTATGGCAGGAACAAAGGTAGGAACAGACTCGGAACAGGAAACCATCTTGTGAGCCGGAGAACTGGAAGCAGCCATCTTGTGAGCTGGAGGACTAGAAGCGGCCATCTTGTGAGCTGGAGGACTAGAAGCGGCCATCTTGTGAGCTGGAGGACTAGAAGCGGCCATCTTGTGAGCTGGAGGACTGGAAGCGGCCATCTTGTGAGCTGGAGGATGTACCGTATACTGGAGAGATGGTGATGCCAGCATTAATGTCTCAATGGGATGTACAGCAAGCCCCGTTGTCCTCTGGTCCTGCTGTACATTGCCCCCTCCCAAAAAATATTTAGGGGTCTCCTCCACCTCTCCTACAGTGAAGGGGGACCCACTCATTTGTAGTGCCAAATCGATGTACTTTTCTATTGTCCATTGGGGTTCGCACAGTGGCATGGCTGAATAAAGTGGCTTAGATAATCCACCATGGAAGAATATCATTAAGCATACCTCGTTCAACGTAGTTAAATGAGCCAGATTAATAAAGTCTTGCACATATTCTTCAATTGACCGGGCTCCTTGACGCAGGCACATGATTTTAATCCCCGCTGGATCCATGTTAGGCCGAGTCTTCTGTAACACGGGGAGTGACAGAGACAACTGAGGTTTGGATCCACGTGCAGGTTTATTCGATGTCAGGGAGGCAATGGTCAACACAGGTGCAAACAGATGTATATAGGCAGTCCAGAATCGTAATCAGTCACAGGCGAGAGGTCAGAAGGCAGGCGGCAGACAAAGATTAGTAGATAAACAAGGCTAGGGTAAACACACGGAGAGACAAAACTAAGGAAACACGTTGAATTGTCACTATACAGTAAAACAAGACTCGGCAAAGGCAGGGAGTGTGTGTGATGTTTAAATAGTGTGTGTAATCAGTCTTTGACAATCCTCAGCTGGTGTAAGTGTAATCAGTCCAAATGAGAAAGCATGTGTGTTTGTGAACGGAGTGCATGTATAAAAATGTAGTCCATGAATGGCGGAATTGTAGTTTATAAGTTATTGTGAGGGTGAGTGCTTACCAGCGACCTCTGGTGGTTAGAGATCGCTGGTAATTATGACAGAATGACCCACAAGTTGCTGATATATTTGTTTTAGTGTGTTGATGTACTTCCAACTGAAATTGAATATTGAGTAGGGGGCGGGGCGTTTTAGCAAAAGAAAAGGAGAATGCAGGTCATGTGACTTACCTGGAAATGTTCTTGTGAAAGGGTAGGTTGATGTACTTCGAACTGAAACTGAATATTGAGTAGGGTGCGGGGCTTTCTTTTTGCGCATCATTCCTTCAGCAAACTAACAATAAGAATAAAGAATAACAATGTGTGCTAGAAAAGAAAAGCAGAATGCAGGTCATGTGACTTACCTGGATAAATATGAAGTTAGCGTGAAACGGTATGTTGATGTATTTCCAACAGAAACTGAATATTGAGTAGGGGGCGGGGCTTTTTTACCAAAGTAGCAAAACAGGCGCGCCCACAAGCCAACAAGACCACACCCCTTTTTAATATCTCTGCTAAAGTTACTAGACACACCCCTTATTGCTGATTGGCTGCAAGTGTGCGTTGAAGATTAGTACTTGCGGAGGTGTTCTAGAATGTAGTTCGCATTTTAAATTTAAAGTTTGCGTTGACGGGAAGTTGCTGAGATTTTTGTTTTAGCAATCTGATGTGCCTCCAACTGAAACTGAATTTTGAGTTGGGGGCGGAGTTTGTTTTTGTGCGTCAATTCCTCGTAGTAAACTAAAAGGGCCTGGCTCATAATTTTGTTGCTGATGTGTCAAACTGGTGTCTTCAGAGGAGGAGCCAATCAAAATGCAGAAGTAAAAGCTCAGAATTTGATTGAAGATTACTAAAACTTTTTTCAGAGGATTAACTTACACAGATTTACTAAATAAAAAACAATGTGCATTAGCAAAATAAACAAAGTTAATTTTGATTTCACGTGAACTTTAAAGGTGCACAAAGCAAATTTTGCCAAATAATGTTGATATTTGAACTCATCCAGACCACGCCCCTTTTTGACATCGCTGCTATAGTTACTAGACACGCCCCTTATTGCTGATTGCCAGCAAGTGTGTTTCGTACATTAGTCTTTGAGGGAGTCCAGAATGCAGGTCATGTGACTTACCTGGATAAGTTTAAAGATCGCGTGAAACGTAATGTTGATGTTCTTCCAACTGAATATTGAGTAGGGGGCGGTGCTTTCTTTTTGCGCATCATTCCCTCATTGCAAACTAATGGTAAGAGGGGCGTAGCTAAGAATATTTTGGCTGAAGCGTCAAACTGACAACATCAGTGAAGGAGCCAATCAAAACTCAGAAGCTGATGCTCAGAATTTGCTGAGATTATTATTTTAGTATGCTGATGTACTTCCATCTGAAATTGAATATTGAGTGGGGGGCGGGGTTTGTTTTTATGCATCATTTCCTCGTAGTAAACTAAAAGGGCGTGGCTAATAATAATGTTGCTGATTAGTCAAACTGGCGTCTTCAGAGGAGGAACCAATCAAAATGCAGAAGTAGATGCTCAGAATTTGATTGAAGATTACTAAAACATTTTTTTTCAGAGGATTAACTTACACAGATTTACTAAATGAAAAACAATGTGCACTAGCAAAATAAACAATGCTAATTTTGATTTCACATTAACTTTTAAGGTGCACTAGTTGAACTTTGCTAATGTTGGTAATCGAAAGCACCATAACAAACACGCCCATAACTCAACCAGACCACGCCTCTTTTTGATAATGCTGCTATAGTTACTAGACACGCCCCTTATTGCTGATTGCCTGCAAGTGTGTTTCGTACATCAGTCTTTGGGGCAGTCCAGAATGCAGGTCATGTGACTTACCTGGATAAGATTAAAGTTCGCAAGTAACGTTATACTGATGTGCTTTAAACTTAAACTGAATATTGAGTAGGGGGCGGGGCTTTTTTCCATCATTCCCTCATTGCAAACTAACAGTAAGAGGGGCGTGGCTTATTATATTGCAGCTGAAGCATCAAACTGACATCATCAGAGAAGGAGCCAATCAAAACGCAGAAGCAGATGCTTGTATTTTAGTATGTTGATGTACTTCCATCTGAAATTGAATATTGAGTAGGGGGCGGGGTTTGATTTAGATTTTTAAATATTCATTACGCTTTGTTTATGGGTTTTTCCAATATGTGCATGAAATTGATGAATAGAAACAGATGTTGCTTAAAATAAATGAGTCAACATTGAAAGTGGATCGAAACCTTTTATCAGAGTTTCCCTAATAGCAACACCCGTTACTGTCTCAGGGTAAATTTGATTAAGTTCATCCTCAAATGTTGACTTCTGGAGTCAGAAACGTCAGTCTATTAATGTCTTTTTCTCAAGAGAAACATCTGAAATATTAAAGAGATCTCATTATTTTCCTGTGCTGATAGAGGAAGGTGGAGCAAGACGCAGTGGATCAAACCAGTATTTACTGTTGAGACACACACACACACACACACACACTGCTGGAGGGACATGTCAGCTCAGATCAGAGGAGACAGCAGTTGCACTGCAGGCGGTGTGTGTGCGTATGAGTGTGCGTGTGTGTGTGTGTGTGTTTGCAGGAGGACACACACCTCCTGTGGGATTACCCATAATGCCCCATCTCACCTCCAGATGGCGACTTTTTACTCCAGTCTCACAGGACACAGGAGCACCACTGGTCCGACAGGTCACTGGACCCTGAAAACACACACACACACACACACACACACACACGCATTATGACATATTTATAGAAACAATGAATCGTGTCTCAGCCAGCGCTCAGGAAAACACATGTGTTGCCATGGTGAGAGTCCTTCACATGAACCGCATCAACTTCTGCAACACACACACACACACCACAGCCAAATATAGACAAACCTGCTGTCAGTCTTCATGACAAACACACACACACACACACACACACACACACACCAAACAGCAGAACCTGCCATCTGTGTTCACCCTAACCAAACTCACTTAGATTATTTTAATTAGTCTCTCTCTCTCTCTATATATATATATATATAGAGAGAGAGAGAGAGAGAGAGAGAGATGCTAATTAAAATAATCTAAATGTGCGTGCATATATTTAGATAGAGACAGACAGATAGACAGACAGATAGATAGATAGATAGATAGATAGATAGATAGATAGATAGATAGATAGATAGATAGATAGATAGATAGATAGATAGATAGATAGATAGATAGATAGATAGATAGATAGATAGATAGATAGATAGATAGACATGCAGATAGATAGATAGATAGATAGATAGATAGATAGATAGATAGATAGATAGATAGATAGATAGATAGACATGCAGATAGATAGATAGATAGATAGATAGATAGATAGATAGATAGATAGATAGACATGCAGATAGATAGATAGATAGATAGATAGATAGATAGATAGATAGATAGATAGATAGATAGATAGATAGATAGATAGATAGATAGATAGACATAAGATAGAGAAATATCAATGTGCAGCAGAGGATTATTGTGACTGATTTGTTATAGCACAGAAATAAAAGCTGCTGGAAGAGGCGAGCGATGTGAGCCGTTTCCATGGTAACAGATGCAGGGATGGCAGGGTGACAGAGATGTTCCTGCGAGTCAGACTGAGGCTGAGCTGAAGACTCTCACCATATATGTGGCAAATCTGAACCAAATGGGGAAAAAATTCAGATTTATATTTGAAACATGTTTCTATTTGTCGCAGTGCGCTCGGCCGCCAGGGGTCGCTGCAACACTATTCATAATACAGCTTAACAACTGAACATATTGTATCTTAAATGGATATACATCCCAATGCATAGAAACTTAGTTTGATCATGTTTATACTGTTAAATCATTATGCTTGTAATCATTATTATGATGTAACATTTAACACATTTATGCTTATTATAACATGAAGAGCTTCACAGGACGCTGTGTTATGTTTTGTGGGAGTAATATTTAGATTGATTGTTGAGAATCGTCGTGTTGTCACCTACGCCTGAGCGCCGATCAGAGAGGAAAACCAGCTCCGCGCTTCTAAAATTAAACGCCGAAACTTTGCGGTAAGTGCGCGCGCGCGGGTACACGCTGTCTTTGTTTTTCCCCCGAATGTCGTCACGCATACCAGAGCGGCGTTTTACGTCAATCTCCATATATGGACGCGGACGGAAGACGAGCGTCACCACAACATGCAGTGTTTTCCACCCTGACGACCAATCAGTGAAGCCGGTTGGACCCGCCTCCTTGCGTCATTGGACGACGCGCGTGTCACTCAAATGAGCGCTCATGACGTCGATGGCTTTGCGCGTATATATTAGTGGGGTTTCCTCTCACTGCACATCAGAGCAGACCCCGCGACCACGGAGCAGACTGGAGCGAGTCCCGTGCGAGGATTGTTTATTGATTCATCGTCTGTAAACATAAAACTAATTCACCAGCGGGAAGTCAAAGAAGACGGCAGCTGTTTTTTAAGTCTTTGAATTTGCCACCGAATTATCTGTGTTTTCATTCTGAACTTTGCTGGACGGATAATAATGACCCACGGCACCGGAGCAGAGATGACCCCGGAGGTTTCGGCCGCCGCCAGTTTTGTTTGCCGGCTGCTGCGCAGCCGCGGCCGCCTCAGTGACGCGCAGCTCCAGGTGTTCAGAGACGGGCTCGCACAGGCGCTCTCAGGTACTGGGAAATACTGCTATTATACTTCATTTAGGCCTGCACGATATTGCAAAAATATATCAAACTATATTAATTTTGCTGCGATATTAACCAGATTAATTGTACAGCTCTATTTGGAACTATTTTATTCATTTAGATTGACTGGGATCAAGTCTTGTATATACAGTGTTATCTGCATAAATTATAATATATTACAATATAAATACAACAGAGCAAAGTATCAGTTAAACAGTGCTTTATCTTTTTTTAGATTAAGTAAAACATGGTTGAGAACATGGTCATCAATGTATGGTCATTTTAAAAAACAATTCAATATTTTAAATCTTTAATAAATCTAATCTAGTCGTGTGACTATTGCTGATGCAACACATTGATATCAATTCTCAAACAATATATTGTTCAGCCCTGCTTTATATTTAAAGTGTTAATGAAAGTGATAGTCTATTGTGTAATCGGGTAACTCTTTTAGCGATTTTTATAAAGTATTTCAGCGTTTTAAAAGATGATATCTGTTGTTCTGATTCTTGATTTTTACAAAAGTGTTTGCTTTGCTTCCAGAACACTACCAGCACCATTGGTTCCCTGACAGGCCACAGAAAGGTTCAGGATACCGCTGCATACGGATCAACCATGAAATGGACCCTCTGATTGGCCGAGCGGCTGGCCGTATTGGACTGACCAGTGGACAGCTTTTCTCGCTCTTACCTCGAGAGCTAACACTGTGGGTTGACCCGTATGAAGTGTCCTACCGCATCGGCGAGGACGGATCCATTTGCGTCCTCTACGAAGCAGAGGCCCCCACCACAAGCCCCGCCCCTTCAGCATACGACCAAATGGCGACCTGCAAAAATACCTTCATGATGAGCGGTCGCAGGAGTCCACCCAAAAACTACCTGATGATGGTGTCCAGCTGAGCATTCTGGGTATCTGCCGGTGCTCGCGTCCGACCGACCAAACGCCGTCGCTCCTGTGACTACACAATTCAGGCCTGATCCGAAACCTTGATTTAAGAAGAATGTTAAAGCACTGGTTTAACGTCTGCTGGACCACTGACTGTCTTTCAGCACTGTTCTGTGTGACTCGTTTATTTTGACCATCCCGAAACCGGTTTTGGGGTGTTTTTCCACTGGTGCTCGCACACGGTTTCAGTGCAACTACGATACCTCACGACTCCCTCTCAAGAATGTAAAGCATTTACGCTTGAAATGATCTTTACGCAAGCACACAAGGTTTACCTTTTAGCAGATTTGTTACAAGTTTGTTGTTTACTTACAAAAAAAAAAAACGAAGTGGTTACAGCGCCACCTGTGGTCAGTCAGAGAATGTCAAACAACATTTGCATGCTTGCGTATAGACCAGTTTCAGGCCAACACTGCACAAAAGGCTTTTCTTTCTATAATATTTCTGTCTTGTTTGCAGTCCAAATATCTAAAAAAATCTTAAGCATTTTCTAGACAAGCAAAAAAAAAACTTGTTTTTATATTTTTATATATATATATATAAGTCAATTAAGTGAGTTGTTGTTTTTCTCTCCTCTTGAAACAAGCTAAATAATGAAGCAAAGTCTTGTTTTTTCCTTTTGCCATATGATTATTAGCTTTTCTTTTGAGTAACTCACTTAATTTTGACTTTATTTTTTAAAACAAAACTGTTTTAGTAGTTAAGAACTGTTCTTGATTATAATAATTTTAATATCCTAATTGGGTAATCCTAATGAGAAAAGCCTCTTTTGCAGTGTATAACAGTGGTGGTGTTTAATTAATCTGCAGGAGCTGCTAGTGAGAGGGACGCCACACCATCAAACTCCCATAATCCCCTCTGCCTTAACCACAGCGCCACCACTCCCTTAATAAACGCCACTGCCTGGCTCTTTTAGTCTTACTGTGCAATATTCAGGCGACGCGCTCTGGTGTCCTGAAGTGAGTCGCGTGGACTGAAGGCATCTCAGGGGGAGCCACTGTGTTTTCCCAGGATGCTTTGCGTGTGGTTTATTGGTTGGTATCGTGCCGCAGAGCCTGCCGTCTGTAGCATCTGTCTCGATCTCAGGCTGCTGAGCAGCTTGTTTACCGTTTTAGACAGAGTAATGTAGTCTGTAAGCTATTTTTGCAGCAGAGTTGCTGTTAATGTACACTTTTTATAATGAATTTGTGCAGATGTAGAGCTGTACAGTCTTTTTATTACAATAAACCTTTTATGAATGAGCGTTTTCTGTGTGGTGTGGTGTTGTTCTGTGGTTTCAGCTCTCGGAGGTGTGCCGATCAGCTCATATCTATGATCTCTTCTTGAAAACTCCCACCAGCAGTGTGTGTTCTGTGTTATCTGGACATGTCTGGGCTTGTTTTTCTCCTACACACACACACATTCTGGCAGACTGTAGATGGGTGTATGGTTTCGGTTATCTGCAGCTGTTGTGCTCGCTGATTAACTTTTAGTGAGCTGCCTAACTAGACTATTGTTTAAAGTATCTTCAAGTGCACTCAATGTGAAGCTTAACGTAATGAAGCATACAGTAGCATCTAAATACTTTGACACACTTTGAATTTAGGCTGTGTGTGTGTGCGTGTGTGTGCGTGTGTGTGCGTGTGTGTGTGTGTGTGTGTGTGTGTGTATATATTTCAACATTTGTTTGACTCTTCAACGGTTTTTCAAAACTGTCCGAAGACCATAAAGGGTGTTGTTCAATTTAGTGGTAACTTTGATCAAATGGTTTAGTCCACTTTAATGTTGATTTCGTGTTCTTTAGGAAAAAAATCATGCTAGCTACAAAATGTAGCTAGCTAAAAAATTAGTGGCTTGCTTAAAGTGCTAACACCAAATAATAGAAGTGCATTATATTTACATATGCTATTAGTCAATGTAACAAACATTGTACTTTAATGGAATTAATGCAATAAGCTAGCATGAAATGTTTTAAATCATGTAAATTTGCTGGGAAATAATCAATTTTTTTTGATTGCAAGAACCATTATCCATGTAAAAACATGCTAACACCACGCTGCTGAAATGAATTGGGAGCTAACATGCTAATATATCAACAAATCATTGTATTTACTGAAATCTTTGCTGCAAACTATAGTAGTAAATTTACTAGTCCTTTTAGCAGCATGCTAACATCAGATTATTGAGATTAAATGTGGACGGTCTTATATCAAAATATGATTTGGCTATAAACACTAATTGGCTAAATATTTTTTTTGCTAAGCAACATGCTAACATCAAATATATGTATATTATATAGATTAAAATCAAACTGTACATCATAGTCCATGGGATACTACTTTAATTCATTTTAGCTATTAGAATTGTTAGTCAAGCTGTCTACTTAGCAACACGCTAACATCAAACCTTTTAAATCAGTTGTGTAAATTGACAATTAATGACGTTTTTAGCTACACGTAGAAACATGCTCACAACAAACTACTGAAATCAGTTGGAAACTAACATGCTAATGTCAAATCATTGAAATTACTGCAGATATAGTTACAAGCTAATATAATAGTTGATCATTTAGCAACATGCTAATGCTAAAAATAGGAATTAATATACTGCTATTAAATAATTGAAAATAGCAGGGCTATTTTAGCAACATGCTATCATCAAACTGTTTAAATCAATAGTGAGCAACATGCTAAAGTTAAATAAATGTATAAACTACATTAGTAGTGCGACAGTACAAAAATTTAATGTCTAATTATTGGAATAAAGGATATTTGTCTGACTTGTTTATCAACTTGTTTAGAAAACATGCTAACATCAAACTGTTGAAATCACAAATCAGTCTAGAGCAACATGCTAATCTCAGATTATTAGACTTACATTACAATTTTAGACACAGTCTTACATTAATTTAAAAGAATCGTATGGATTAGCAACATGCTAATATCAATTTCTATTTAGACATGCAAAAAGTTATTCTTTTTTTCTACTAAATATTATTAAATTACTGAAATTACAGCAAACGCCTCTATTTGATGATTAAAATCAATAATGAGCAACATGCTAGCATCAAATTATTGGAAGAATATCTCTTAACGTCCAACTCTGTGGTAAGTTGCATGTTTTGCGCAGTAATTCTGATTGCTGTCTGAAATCAGTAGCCATTGTTTATTTAGCAACATGCTATCGTTAATAGTGGGCAACTTGCTAACAACAAATAAATGTATTTAAAGAAATAAACAGCTACAACTATTAAAAGTATAACAGTAATCTACTTGTCCACTTAGCAGCATGCTAAATGAAATGTTAGCTACAAACGCTTAAAGCTAACAAGAATCATTTGTAAATTTTATTGTCAATTTAATGTCAAATTATTGGAGTAAGTTATATTTTAGCTACAAACAGTAATTGTTGTCGCCTTAGAAACATGCTAACATCAAACTGTTGAAATCACTCAAAAGCAACATGCTATCCTCAGATTATTGTAGTTTAGCTATTTTAGCTACAGGCTTTTATTACCTTAAAAGACTCGTTTGGGTTAGCAACATGCTAATATCAAATTCTATTCATACTCGCAAAAATTTCTGTTTGTTTTCTTAAGAACTATTGTTAAACGTCTGGAATTAGAGAAACGCGTCTATTTAACAACTCAAATCAGTCATGAGCAACATGCTAGTGTGAAATTATTAGAGGAAATACAGTATCAGCATTATGCTAATGTCAAAACTTGCGTGTAAGTTATCGAAAGTTGTGTGTTTTGCGCAGTAGGTCTGGCTGCTGTCTGAAATTAGCATCAACTGTTTATTTAGCAACATGCTATCATCAAACTGTTGAAATCAATAGTGAGCAACATGCTAACGTCAAATAAATGTATTCAACAAGTTAACGTTTAACTTTTAAACTACAACAGTAATCCACTTGTCCACTCGCTAACATCAAACAACATGCTAACATCAAACTTTAGGAATGAATTGTGAGCATGTTAATGTCTAATTATTGTAATTATTTATATTTAAATATAAAACAGTTATTAATTGGCTAGAATCAGTCATCGCATTACAAACACCAAACTGTTGAAATTAATCAAGAGCAACATGCTAATCTCAGATTATTGGACTTAGCTACAGGTTTATATGTATTTAAAAGAATTGCTTAGGTTAGCAACAAGCTAATTTCAAATTCCATTCAGACGCGTAAATTATTTGTTTTGCTGCTAACTATTATTAAACTAGACTTCTAAATCTACTGGAGTTTTAGCAAACATGTCTATTTAGCAATTCAAACCAATCATGAGCAACATGCTAGTATTGGAATACAACTTTAGCACCATGCTAACATTAAACTGTGTCATAAATGGCATGTTTTGTGTGTTTTGTGCAGTAGCTCTGGTTGCTGTCTGTGTGGAGTGTTTCCCATCGTTCAGTCGTCTGGATTAGCGTGCTAGCGTAGCTGTCTCTTTAGCCAGTAGGCAAGGCAACGCTCTTTTGTGCGGCTTGGGTTATTTTGTTCAGTTTGTGAGTGATTGCGGTCAGCTGAGGATTTGGGAGGTTTTCTCTGCTGACGTCATAAAAGCTCACTCACTGGGTTAATTGTGGTCGTTTTGTGGCGCCTCAGACACAAACACACACACACACACACACACACGGGCAGGCAGATGGCCTGGAGAACGCACCGCTGCCCACAGATGGAGATCCACGCTATTGTCCAGAGACGCCACTGACACACACACACTCACGCGCGCACACTCAGACACAGTACAAAAATAGACCACAAAAATGTAAACACACCGTACACAAAACACATTGAAAATGGCTTAACACACACTCATATACAGTACAGAACACCTCAGAAATATCCAAACTCTCACACACACTCATATACACACATGCACACTCATAGTAAAAAACACAGAAACAACTAATCACACACACACACACACAGTAATAAACACAAAAATGTCTAAACACACACATACACACTCATAGTAAAAAACACAGAAACAACTAATCACACACACACACACACAGTAATAAACACAAAAATGTCTAAACACACACACACATACACACACACAGTAATAAACACATACATATCTAAACACACACACACACACACACACACAGTAATAAACACAAAAATGTCTAAACACACACACACATACACACACACAGTAATAAACACATACATATCTAAACACACA
>NC_079456.1:980383-1020383 GCF_903798145.1 Danio aesculapii | reverse complement strand
TGTATAAATGTAAGTGCTATATGTATATATAAGTGCTGTATATACACTGTAAAAAAAAAACCTAATTTTACAGAAAATATCTCTAAATTTTTTACAGTATTTTTTTGTCATTTCAAATTAAATTTAAAACTTTGTAAAACGACAAACAATCTTTCTAAATTAACAGTTTGACTGTCATTTTAGGTACTTTATCATTAAAAACAAATTACTGACGTTTTTGTTTTTTATACAAGGAAATTACTGTATTATTTATACAGTATTTTTTCTGCTATTTTAAATTATATTCAAAAGTCCGTAAAAATTACAAACAATATTTGTAAATTAACAGCTTGACTGTTATTTTATGTACTATAAAATTAATGACAAATTACAGCAATTTTCATGTTTTATACAATATAATTGCTGTATTATTTAGTGTTTTTTCCAGTTTTTTTGAAGTACATTTAAAATTACGTAAAATTAAAGTAATAAATTGTAATTACTTGCTCTGTAAAAAAAAATTAAAAATCTTTGAAAAAAGGTCAAATGACTGGCAGTTATGGCTGCCAAACAAAAACCATAAAATTACGGTAAAATTTCTTTGTTGAAATAAAGTGCAAAAAATAATAAATCTACAGATATTTTCATTAAAATGTTTACAGAAAAACACTGTTATTTTACAGACCTTTCCTAGATTATTACGATCAAATCCGTTCAATAAATAAAATAGATAAATTCCGCTCACATGCACCTGTTCCGGATTCCGCTAATTGCACACACACAGTCGGAGGATCGTTATGAACTGATTACATGGACTTTAAAAGCAGCACAGATGCACGCACCAATTGCTAAGTCTTGTTATGCTGTTACTGTGAACATTATGATGCGTTTCTTTCTTTTGCTGTGCTTTGTTTGTTAATTGTTTATGTGGTTTGATGCTGGGACTGACCATTTGGCTGTTATTTGACCATGACTCTGGATTCCCTGCATACATCTGTTTGCCCCTGTGTTGACTGTTGCTTGCCTGACCATCTGACCATCTCTGTGTAATAAACCTGCATTTGGATCTGCAGTCCTTTGTCAGCATCCCCTTCACATTACAGTTCCATTTCATTTAAGATTTGTAACTGAATTATTCCATATATCTTAAACCTTTACATGTTTTACATAAAAACTATTCAATAAAATGCAACACCTGTAATCTTAAAGTTGTGAGAATTTTAATCAGTTGTATCTCGTTTGTTGTTTTTCCAGACGTTTTTGATCCAAAATAAAACTGTTAAATTACGACCATGAGCATGTCTTGGCATTTTATTAAAGGTGTTTAATTGTTATGGTTGAGAGATAAAATTCTTTTAAATAACATTTTTTCTCTTGAAATTTTAGTGCAGTCACTTTATTGATGGTGTTCGATCATAAAAATCTAGAAAAAGTTTGTGAAATAACAGTGTTTCTCTGTAAAACTCTTAGTGTGTAACTTTTTTGAACGGATTTGATCGTAATAATCTAGGAAAAGTCTGTAAAATAACAGTGTTTTTTTGTAAACATTTTAATGAAAATATCTGTAGATTTATTATTTTTTGCACTTTATTTCAATAAAGAAATTTTACCGTAATATTATGGTTTTTGTTTGGCAGCCGTAGCTGCCAGTCATTTGACCTTTTTTTTACGATATTTTTTTTTATAGTGTATGTAAGTGCTATATATATAAGTGCTGTAAGTGCTATATATAACTATGTGCTATATGTATATAGATATATCTATCTATCTATCTATCTATCTATCTATCTATCTATCTATCTATCTATCTATATATATATATATATATATATATATATATATATATATAACTCTACTATTCTTGAATGTTTGGTGCCATCTTCCCATCAAAATCTTCCCTTTCAATAATAATAAGTAGGTTTTTGTAGCTGCATCCAGCCATTTTTCTGCAAGCTCTACATTTAATTAAAGAGCTAGTAAATTATAAATAATCACTGCTCAGACCATCGTTTTACCTCTTGCTAAATGCACATTATACCGTCTATAATAAGTTAATCAACTTTATATTTTAAATGAAACTAATTTTCCTCTGACATTTGAAGATTGTGGTCTGGAACGTTGGTAAATCCCTGAGTTTCACATATTGGACAGAAAGGAAACACAAACGGTCGTTAATCCTTGAATTGAGTCGATCCGCGTATATATATTGTGTTATTTGCGATTTGCGAGTGGCATTTTCTCCTTCACGCCCTTTTAAAGAGCGTTTCCGCATCACAGATTCGCACTCAAATGATGTGCAAATGAAACCTGTTGAGGCGACGCTCCTGCAGTTTCACAAACATCATCGATGAAGCACAGTGTGTGTGTGTGTGTGTGTGTGTGTGTGAACGACCGCATCACAAAAGAGTGGAGGAGGGGTTTTGCACAGGACCTGAAGGAAACCCGAGACCCTAGAAATGAGGCTCTTCCTCAGTTTCTGTCTCTAACTTTATACACACATTCTCAAATCGAGATGCATTTACTGAAAAAAACACCAAACATCCATTTTATAGTATTAAAACTAGTATCAATTATTCGTTATAGTATCGTTTCACTTTTTTACACAGAAATTTAATTTCAAAGCATTTTTTAGCTAAATATCCCATTTTTATTTCTCATTTATTTATAAATCTTTATATTTGTGCTGATGTTTACTATTGTGTTTAAACGTGTTTTATCCACACTAGAAAATATCAATTTAAAACCAATCAAAATGGAGCCTGTACATTGTTTTAGTAACAGTTTTTTTAAAAGCTTTTTGTTAAAAGATTCAGTGGGGTTTTGGAGACGTCTGCATCACCATATGAGGCATAAGAACAGGACGTGTGTTTGGATATAACTCAGTGTTTTTACCACACTTCATTATTATTGTTCATTTATTCCTTTGCTGGAGATTAGAACTGAATTTAGAAATAGTTTTAAAGCAAATCTTTCTGCTTAACAAACTAAATTAAATATGTAGGCTAATGGATGTGT
This sequence comes from Danio aesculapii, assembly GCF_903798145.1. Taxonomy (NCBI): domain Eukaryota; kingdom Metazoa; phylum Chordata; class Actinopteri; order Cypriniformes; family Danionidae; genus Danio; species Danio aesculapii. The sequence goes on along the minus strand of NC_079456.1, from coordinate 1,017,389 downwards.
TCAGTGGAGTGAGTTTCCACCGTTTCCTTACTCCACAAAAGTAAAGGAGTAAAGTAAAGAGGCTGAATGGTGGAGGCTCGTTCTTTATCCTCGCGCTGCAGATGCTCTGTTTAACTGTTTTCTCACTAGTGAAGCGTTCACTTACAAAGTCCACCATGTAAATAGTAAATGCGCCATGGAGCGAAGCAACTTAAAGGGAATGTGAGATGAGACTCTGATTGGTTTAATGCACGTTATGCTCAAAACACACCCAGAACTCATTAAGAGAATAAGCACAACCCTGTTAGACCATGAGCCGCGGCACAGAGCGTATTTCTCAGTCCTTAAAAGTTGATTTGGACACGGCCTTAATGCTTTTGAGCCAGCTTTAGACTTTGGTCGATAACACCAGGAAGTGTTTTAGTACCAAGTTTTCGTTTTTAGATCTGTCATGTGTCTTTTATACACTTTGTTTAAATTTAAAGTCAATTTTAATACTATTTTATGTTAGATTTTCAGTTAATTAACTAAATAAGTTGGTTACCAAGAAGTCTTAGTATTCAATTTTAGGTTTTAGTGCTATTTTACTTTTCTGTTTTTCAATTAGTTAATTAAATTACTAAGAATTATTTACGTTTTAGTAAGAATTTTCTGTTGAAATATTTTATTTGTGTCTGTTTTCAACACAATCTCATGGCAATTCGTAACTTTTTGATTTAGTGGCTAATTCGTACAAATTCGTACGAAATAATTTGTACAATTTAGTACGATTTGCTCATCCGCCAATGACAGTTGGGTTTAGGTGCCATGCCTCCTTTTTCAAAATCGTACAATTTCGTACGACTGAACTTGTACGAATTCGTACGAATTAGCCACTAAACTGTAAAAACGTAAAATACTTACGTTTTCTCATGAGATCAGGCTGCTGTTTTCAGCAAAATTAGTTGGTTTCCATGAAGTACAATAGTTTTAGTACTGAGTTTTTAAGTTTTAGTACTATTTTACATTTCTAGTTTTCAGTTAATTAACTAAGTTAGTCAGTCACCATTAAGTTTCGATGCTAGATGTCTAATTTTTCAATACCAAATATTACATTTTCACATTTTACCTTAACTAAAATAGTTGGTTACCACAAAGTGTTTTAGTTTTAGTACTATATTTTAATACTGTTTTGTTTTATTTATCAGTTAATTAACTAAGGTAGTCGTTACCATAAGTCTAAGTGCTAAATTTTAATACTATTTTATGTATTTTCTTCAGTTAACTTGACTATTTACCTTGAAATATCTATATAATATAATAAGTATATATAGTATATATATATATATATATATATATATATATATATATATATATATATATATATATATATATATATACTTATATATATAATAAGTATAATATAATATCTATATATATAATAAGTTTTAACTTTTTGTTTGTTAGTTGTAGTATTATTTTACATTTCTATTCTTCAGTTAGTTAAATAAGCTAACTAGACTATTTACCATGAAGTGTCTAAGTTTTCATATATATTTCATTAAGTTTCAATACTATATTATGCATGTAGTTTTCAGTTATCTATATTAGATAATTACCACTAATAGTGTTGTTTTCTTTCATCTTTACTGCTATTTTATTCTGACCATTCTCTTGTTATGTGATGTTTTTTGAGTTAGATTAAATCAGTTTACAACAGAAAGCAGGAGCCTACTGTGTGTTCTCCCCTGATGCTGTGGAGAAAGACTGGAGGAAACTAAACAACCCATGCTGAGAAAAGTGGAGTGGTGTGAGCAGATTTAGTTTTGTGAGAGTTTGTAAAGTGATTTAGTTGTGTTGACGTGTTTGGCAGCTGTTTGCCGAAGTCTCACAGTGTCTCATTGTCCTAAAGTTCCCGGGAAACTAAACCAGCAGCTGTCGCTCCACGCACACACACACACACCCTACCCCCATGTCCTCATACAACCAAAACAAACCCCCATCACAGTCCAAACAATCCCTCAGCTGGGGCTCAGCACTGCTAGCGTTAACCCTTCATACACTTATATCAGAGAAAACACTCTCTGATATGTGTCGCCTCTAAATTTTAGGATGTGAACTCTACAATATATAAAACTGCGCTCAGATCTGCTCTTATTAACAATATGATACCAATAATTTGACAAATGTTCATAAATATCCAACACATCATGTTATTGTTCACTTCTTTAACTTGAAAAAATTAGCAATTTTTAAATGTTGCCATGACAACTAACTGAAATAAGAAAAGATCAAGTGTTTTGCGCACGCACACACATACGCACACAAATATATGCAAAATTAAATATTGTAATAAAAAACAAAACAAACTATTACAAACATATTATAGGCGGCATGGTGGCTCAGTGGTTAGCACTTTCGCCTCACAGCAAGAAGGTCTCCGGTTCGAGCCCTAGCTGGGTCAGCTGGTGTTTCTGTGTGGAGTTTGCATGTTCACTCCGTGTTGGCGTGGGTTTCCTCAGGGTGTTTCGGTTTCCCCCAAAGTCCAAACACATGCGCTATAGGGGAACTGATGAACTAAATTGGCCGTAGTGTATGAGTGTGAATGTGAGAGTGTATGGGTGTTTCCTAGTACTGGGTTGCGGCTGGAAAGGCATCCACGCTGTGTAAAACATATGCTGGAATAGGTGGTGGTTCATTCCACTGTGGCGACCCCTGATGAATAAAGGGACTAAGCCAAAGGAAAATGACTTTAACTTACATGAAGTTAATCTAAAAAATCTCGTCATAACCTGAGATATACAAATGTAAGTTAATTTAAAACCTAATAATGGTATATACTTATAGCGAAGTATAGTATGAACACCAGTGATGTGTGAAAGAGCAACATCTGTCCGTCTAATCTAAAGTTTCTCTGTTATTGTGGATAATATGCCTGATCGCCACTCGTGACAGGAAGAGATCAGCCCAGAATTCAGAGTATTTCCTGTTTCGCTTACATGTTGTTTCAGACACAAAAAGGCCTGAAGAGCCGAGCGACTGAACTCACAGAGATTTAGTGGCGCTTGTGCTCTACATAGCCGACTCTAACCACAGCGGCCCACACACACACACTGGAGCTGACCCAGCACACACTGTTCCACAGAACAGCAGTAATTAAACAGTCTGTTTGTGGTGTCGGTGTTTCACCTAAATCTCACTCCACCCAGATAAGGGAACAAGACACCGGTGTGTATTCTGCTGTAATCTTAGTTTGGGTGTGTCCTGTGTTAGCTTCCTCACACACACACACAGTAAAGTTTCCAGTCAGCGTTGAAGAGGAAACCCCAAAGCCGCTGTTTTTTCTCCCCCTATCGTCATTGGCTGACGTCACAGCAGCTCAGCTAATCAGAGACTGTTGTCGAGGCAGAACTGAGAACAAGTTTATGCGTGTGTAAAAACTGCAGCGAAGCACGGAAATTCAACAAATCCGCTGTATACTGACAGAAACTTGAGTTTTAGGACTCTATTTAACAGCTTTTATTATCGTAACTGAGACGAAATACTGATCCGATTTGCTCTCCACCAAAACTGGTAATAAGCGTCGTCGAAATAAACCTTAAATGGAGTCAAATGAATATATTAAATATTAACATAAGATGATTATCTGAATTATCTGAATTATTTTTTAGTTAAAGCACTTTGTCTGAAGGTACTCAATAATTACATTTTACTAACGTAAAATGTAAAGCTACACGGAGGCAGCTAAAGAACACATTTACTGGAAGCTTCCCACACAAATATATATATATATATACACACACACACACACATATATATATATATATATATATATATATATACATATATAAATACATATATATATATATACATACATACATATATTTTAACCTTACTATAGTAAAGTGCGTTACTGTATATATATTAACAATTTGTTACAGAATAATGTGATATACCTAGGCCCACACGGAATCTGCGCGCGTAGTTTTCCACAGATTTCTAGCCCATCATTAATTGTTTATTTAATTGAGTAAATGTGTGTACGTTTATCTTTATTCAGTTTTTTTATTAATTACAGAAATATTATTGACTGATATGAAAATGTTCATCTGATTTATGTACAATGCAGTTTGTACAGTAATATTTTCTGTCTTTTAGTAGAGATATTATATGAGAGACTTTTTTTTTTTTACCAAATAAAGTGAATCTAATTGGATTTGCATTTTAAACATTAAATAAAAGTTAAAAAGATATTTTTATTTCATATATTAAGGTTTTAGTTATGATACTCCCAAAATAACTCCACAGAAATCTTCAGATTTTTACCAAAATTCTTTGGAGAAAAAGCAAACGACATCCGCAGATTCTGTCTGGCCCTAGCTATACCTTAGATTTTACTACAGTTAACTGTGGTTAATTAATACATATTTGTCGATAACTACAGTGCCATGTTTAATACTATTGTTGTGTTATAACAACTTTAATTACCACAACAGATTAGTTCAGGTACTTACTATAGTTTGGTTAAAACACACATTTTCTTTATCACAGTGTTGTTTCATGTTGGTGTAAAACTCTTCGTTGTTAGTAAGCTTATTTTCATGTAAACATCTTTACCCCGTACCTCTCTACATCCAATGATGGTCTGATGTATAAACCGTCAGTTTGAGTACACATCTGCTGACCTCTGCTGGAAACTCTACAGTACTGCAGAATACGACTAAAATAATGAGAGAGACGCGAATAAAACCTATTTTGGCTGAGTAAATGAATAATATTCCGATAAATCTACCATAGCAATGGCGAGATAACGACACAATAACTTATTCAGATTACGCGGGAGATTCAAACCGCCAAAAAAAATTCAAAAAGTAATTTCAACCGTCAACAATTGCGTCTTCTAACGGTTTTTGAGCAACTGTCAGTTAATGCGAGTGGATTTTAAGGTCTTGTTTGACCAGAACTCTATTTAGCGACGTATATTTAATGAATGATGAACAGAATTATTTAATGTCTTCCCAAATGAAACAATGCTGTAGGAATTTAAAGTAAACAATATTTTTTAGCCATATAGTAAAGTACTTAAATTAGTTAGTTGTGGTAAATCTATATCTGCTGTGGTAATACAATGTGTACATTACAAAGTGTAAATTACTGTATTTATCAGAGTGGGTTTATTTATGATCACATTCTGTTTCTCTAAAATACTCTAAATACAACTATTCAATTATTACCAGTGATCATTTTAATCAGTGAACTGCCTTTTAGTTCAGGTTTTGTTAATTTAATTTGAGAAAGGCACATTTTAAAGGGTCAAAATATACAGGTGTACTGCATAGTGTCTTTATTAACAAATATACATCTTTATTTTCAGCATGTTTTAATCCTACTGCCTCAAAGCAGGTACAAAATAACTCCAGAAACTCTCTGTCTCACACACACTACACATTAAAACGGCATTCATCCAGTCTGTGTTTTCATCCGTCACTGATCTGAGGTCAGTCCGCTGTGCTGAATCGCCGCTGTTGCCATGGTGATTGCCTCCTCTAGCGTCTGTTGATCTTCTAACTGTATCACAAAACCAATAAACACAGTTAAACAAGTGGAGGAATACTAACTGTCCACCTTATTTTTTAAACCCGCAATCACTGAACATTTTACTAATGTTCCCATATAGTTTCTGTTAAGTCATTTACTGGTAAACAAATAAGAATGTTTTGTGTTTAGTTTTTTGTAAAAACTGTTTGTAATGTAATTAGTTTATGGCACTTTGTTATTCTTCTAGTTCAGCGCTAATGAATTTTATATGATTTGACTCTAAATGGTTCAATATGATGACAAAAGCTCTAAAGTATGTACTATTGGGCAAGTTACTTAAAATGTAATTTATTACTAATTACATCATTACAATTGTATTTAAATTACTTTTCTAATTATTAAAGTAACTAAGTTACTCAATAAGTACTTTCATTACTTGACTAAATACTAATCCACATAATTTTATTGCATAGATTTATAAATTTAACTCTTAATTCTTTAAATTTGTGTCAAGCAGGACATTTAAGTTAGTTTTAAACAATGAACACTTAAAATGTAAACAAATAATAAAAAAAATGTAAACAACACAGTAATGACACCATATTTTGTTATAAATATCCTATATTGGCATGCATTTGCGTTTCATTGTTTCTTAAGCATGTGCAGTTTTAAACAACAAAAACCTTTAGTAAAAAAAATTGAGTTAATATGCTAAAATATGTTTACAATTAATTTACCTTATTATACCTTATATTTTATTGAACTATTTTAATATTATTATTATTTCTTAAGTATATGCTGTTTTCTTGATAAATGACAAATGTTATTTAGTTGAAAACTAGAATTATTTTGCTAAATATACATATATTTCTCTGATTTTTACAGAACTGTTGAATTTATGTACAGCATATAAAAAGTAAATGACCTAGAAATGAAAAGTAATCCATTACTTTACTTTTTCAGCTAAAAAGTAGCTATTACAGTAACTAGTTACTTTGTTACCAATTACACTGATGTTCATATAGTGTGACGTTAGAATGACCTGTACTGCGATCTGTGTGCCATTTTCCGTGGCTAACAGCGCCACCTGCTGGTACGCTGATGAGTTCACTTCAGTCATGATGCCTTCTGAAGTTACTATGGCAACCTGCAGGACGAGCACAATGGGTTATTGAGTGAGTGATCTGAGCTCTGACGACCACACAGAGCCACACATCCCATAATAACCCCCACCGGCTGCAGCTCTTTGCCATCTGTGAGCATGGTGACCTGCTGCCCGCCGATGTGGTTCTGCTGGGCGGAAACGGCGATAGCAGATCCATCCTGGGTAACCATGGTGACGGCGGTGCCGAGGACCTGCAGGTGTGAGTTGATGATGTTGTTGGTTTCCATGGCGACGTCAGCATCAGGCTCGTTGTGCCCGGCGTCCTGCGGCGAACCGTCCAACACCTCTGCATCTGCTCACACACACAACCATCAATATAACTATAATATAATAATAATAATAATAGAGTTGTGCTATTATTAGCCTGACTTTTCTTAAATCTTTGTAAAATCCATGTTAGGTAGAATACATATGAATTGTCTTCAGTTACTAACTACTTTTAGATTACATATAGATTACTTTTGTAGATTACTTCTGTGCTAACCCTTATGTAGTGATCAATCTGTTGACTGCATTTATTTAGCACTAAAACTAGCATCTTGGGTTTTATTGACTAATCGACGTCGACTCTTAAAAGCCGCTCAGCCCATATTTCACGCTCAGAAACGCATCCTCACCGTCCTCTGTGGTGTCGAAGTCTCCGTGTGCGGTGCGTTTGTGCATGGCCAGCGTGGACGTCTGTCTGTAGGTTTTCCCGCAGTGGCTGCACGTGTACGGTTTACAGTGTGTGTGGACAACATGATGCTTATAAAGACTGGAATATTCTGTGAAACTCTTCCCGCAGCCGGGGACTGTGCACAGGTATGGCTTCTCACCTGAGAGAGAGCAAACAGAAGATGGTAAAAGAGTAATAAGAGCAACACCATATTAACACCCTGTTTACAGCCGGTACTACGATGGTGGTTTAACAAACTCAGGATTACAGGATCAAAACCAAAACTGTGGAGTCAGGCTTGGTTGGTACCATGAAGCTGATCATCTGTTAACTCTGGAGTTGATTCTGAGCTCATGAAGTCAGGACATCAGAAGCAAATGGCCAATTACAGGCCTGGAAATGTAAAAAATACTGTAATTGACTTCTTGAGAGAGCAATTTAGAATCTAAAAAGGTTTTTAAAACATTTATATAGCAAGATTAAAAGAGCCGTCCATGAAAGAGGAGAGCTAATGGAAAACAGCTTGCTTTATTAGTGCAATTAAACCATATATATTAAACTAATAATTTATGATATGTATAGGTTCACAGACTCAACAATCTAAGCCATTTTCTAATCTGGATTACAGATTTAATAATTATATAAATCATATAAAATAATTATGATAAATAATGCTCGTTAAAAGAGTGTCTTTATTGTCGGGGCAGTTTGTGATCTCTAAACCTGAACATAACCAGAACATAGCTAGAACATAACCTGAACATAGCTAGAACATAACCTGAATATCACCAAAACATAACCTAAACATAACTAGAAAATAAACTGAACATAGCTAGAACATAACCTGAATATCACCAAAACATAACCTGAACATAGCTACAACATAACCTGAACATAGCTACAACATAACCTGAATATCACCAAAACATAACCAGAACATAGCTAGAACGTAACCTGAACATAGCTAGAACATAACCTGAATATCACCAAAACAGAACCAGAACATAGCTAGAACGTAACCTGAACATAGCTAGAACATAACCTGAATATCACCAAAATAAAACCTGAACATAGCTAGAACATAACCTGAATATCACCAAAACATAACCTGAACATAGCTAGAACATAACCTGAATATCACCACAACATAACTAGAAAATAACGTAAACATAGCTATAACATAACCTGAATATCGCCAAAACATAACCTGAACATAACTAGAAAATAACGTAAACATAGCTAGAACATAACCTGAATACAATCAGAACATATCCTTAACATAACCTGAGTAACTAGAACTAGAATCTGTTTTTTATTTTATTTATTGTTTTTATTTTCTTATACTTGTCTCTTTTATTCATTTTTATGTAAAGCACTTTAAATTGCATAAACATAAACTAAATATAACTAGTACATAATCTGAACATGAGAAAATAACCAGAATATATCAAGAACATAACCTGAATATGACCAGAGCATATTCAGAACAGAACCAGAATATAACCTTAACATAATTAGAACGTAACCAGAATATATCCAGAACATAGCAAGAACATAATCTGAACATAACTACAACATAAATCAAATATAACCAGAACATAATCTGAACATAACCAGACCCTAAAATAACATTGCAATAAAAGAAAGATTAAAGACACGCTACATTCATGGTGCCCAAAACCCAGGATTGCTGCAAACTAACCTGAAACTTAACTGGCTAGCCAGCTAATCCGGCTTCATGGTACCGGCCCCTGGTGTAAACAGGGCTAAATTACAAAGAGTTTTGGAGCTTGTCTAATGCTAGTCTCTGGAATGCATCTGAACAGTACAATGTTGGTGTGTGAACACATTCTTAAAGTGTATGTTGTTCTAGTGCGAGCGCATCTGTACCTGTGTGTATCCTCATGTGGTTCTTGTAGTTGGTAGCGCTGGCGAAGGCTCTACCGCAGGACAGCTCCGGGCACAAATAAGGCCTTTCGCCAGTGTGTGTGCGTGTGTGAACCTTCCGGATGTTGGAGGTGGTAAAAGAGCGTCCACAGCCCTCAAACGGACACTTGAAGGGCTTCTCGCCTGCAGAGAGAATCAAATCCCCATCATTAGTGTCCGCTAGAAGCTAGTTATGCTACTTGTTTGGTTCCTAATAGATGATTGATTTTATTTGAACCGTAACAAAGGTTGATTTACAACTTTTTAAAATCAGCAGCAAAACAATATTTAACCCTTTAAGTGACACCAGTTAGCCTGTTACATATTTAAGACAGTAATATCCTGCGCTAAACCTAAACTAATCTTCCAAAACGATTTATAATCTGATACTTGAGATTGTATTGTTCATATTTGACCATTGTTTTATATGTAAAATTATGTAGTTATGGTAATTTTGTTCAAAGAAAGTTAAAAACCACTAATAGTGCTACAAAAAGCTGACGTTTTTTGTACGTTATAGTAACGTTATAGTAAAGAGTATAGATATTTATAGTTACGTATTAATCGTAATGGATCCAGTAGTAGTTTCTTTAATGTGTATGGTTAAATTAAGCATTTTTATAGATCATTTTATTATAAATAATTTACAAACTAATAATAAAAAAGAAGTTGTAAATCAACCTGTGTTGAATCAAATCAGCCGTCCATTAGCAATCAAATATCACGCGTAACTATCACCTAGTGGACACCGTTGGTATAGCGAATAAAATCATGCATAAACTTTTTTCGACTTAAAGCTTTTAATTAAAAAATTTAGTTTATATTCCTAAATAATTACATTGATTTAAATCTGTAAATCCCCATTTCAGTCTGATCTAAACTTATCGATTAAGAGAGTTATCGACAATTATCACACGGCTCTCTGGAATACTTGATTCTGATTGGTCAATCACAACAATCCAAGGTATATGAAGCATGTGTCAACAACTCGAGGCTTTGTACACCTGACAAACACATAATATTTATGAAAACTATAATGTTTTTGCATGTAAAGCTAAGCAAATGGTGCTCTGTGGCGCAGTGGGAATTCAAACAATGTCCTGACGACCCAAAATATGCAGGAATTTAAATAAACGATGGTGTTTCTGTCATTTACTTAATTTTGCATTAAATTCAGTGCTCGCGTAATCCCGGGTTTCTGCTTTATTGAGGAGACTGACCGTGACCGTCTCATACCAGTGTGTGTGCGCACGTGTTTCTGCAGGTCCCCGGAGGTCTTGAAGGCTTTATAGCACATGTCTTCAGGGCATTTGTAGGGTTTCTCTCCGGTGTGTGTGCGCTGGTGGCTCTTCAGACCGTAGCCGGTGGCAAAGGCTTTCCCACAGGAGTGCACCTCGCAGCGGTATGGCCGGTCCCCAGTGTGTGAGCGCTCGTGAACCTGTTCAACACACAAACACACATCTGTGAGCGGCTTCCCATTTCAATTAATGTCGGTACATTTCGAAATGTGTACTTCAACTCTTACTGAAGTAAATCTTTAGTGAAAAAACGTCACTCTTACTTCACTACATTTGGGGACGTTCCTCCATTACTGTCAAATGGTAATAAATATGATTCATATGACTTTTCCCCAAATAATTATTTGTATTACAGTTGCCGTTACATTGTAATGCTCAGTCGCTTTTGGACAAAAGTGTCTGCCAAAATGACGATGTAAATATCATGAGGCGCCATGTTGGAGATGTTGCAATAGAGACGCATCCTCCATGTTCATTTGGAGTGCACATCTGTGTTGAAATGACTGAAGACATGCGACTTTATCAGACCCGTAGACAGTTTCATAATGAAAATACTTGAACTTTTACTTGAGTATAGATTGTGGATACTCTATCCACCTCTGATCAAATCTGAAGTGACCTGTGCCATTATTGTCATCTCTTAAGCTGTAATTACATTTGAAACACATCATTTCCATACGTTTGCTCCAGCTACTGTGTGTGCGCAATGATTAGCATGACACAATCTTCTTCACGGCTGTTTGGATGACAGCAGGATGACACTGAAGGACACAATATGTGATGTTTTTCTCCTGTCAAAGTCAACACAGACATACAGTATTCACTAAAAGTCAGCGGTTGCTGTATCGAACTAGCGAATCTGCGCAGACCCCTCCCCCACAGACGCGCGTGGCTATAAAGACTCACAATTGGCTATTTTGACTGGAACGTGGGATTTCCTTCACTGTGATACCGTAGTAAACGTTGCACTTTTCCACATTCATAGCAATACGCATGAACCATCGTTGTATATCTATAGTGTCTGGCGGCCCCCAGCAATGCTCTGCCCCAGTGCACTGTGGGATTGTACCTTCAGATGGTGCGCGGTGGTGTAGTATCGCCCGCAGCCTGGGTGTTCACAGCGGAAACTTCTGTCTGTGACCTGCTGAACTTTACTGGAGCTCCACACCTTCCCCTCGAACATCAGCTGAGGGACACACTTAACTGATTACACACCGTTTCAGAAAATATATCCAAACTGATTTAATTATACAAATGAACAAATATCTATTTTTTCAATGATCTATGTATTGATTATAGGTTAATATCTGTAAAATGATGTTATATCTTTCTTTCTGTCTATTCAATCTATTGTTCAAATACCTATCTATCCATCTGTTTTCAATTTATCATTCAATTATCCATCTATTATTCTGTCTATCTATCTATCTATCTATCTATCTATCTATCTGTCTGTCTGTCTGTCTGTCCGTCCGTCCGTCCGTCCGTCCGTCCGTCCGTCCGTCCGTCCGTCCGTCCGTCCGTCCGTCCGTCCGTCCGTCCGTCCGTCCGTCTATCTATCTATCTATCTATCTATCTATCTATCTATCTGTCTGTCTATCTATCTATCTATCTATCTGTCTATCTGTCTATCTATCTATCTATCTGTCTATCTATCTATCTATCTATCTATCTATCTATCTATCTATCTATCTATCTATCTATCTATCTATCTATCTATCTGTCTATCTATCTATCTGTCTATCTATCTATCAGTCTATCTATCTATCTGTCTATCTATCTATCTATCTATCTATCTATCTATCTATCTATCTATCTATCTATCTATCTGTCTGTCTATCTATCTGTCTATCTGTCTATCTATCTATCTATCTATCTATCTATCTATCTATCTATCTATCTATCTATCTATCTATCTATCTATCTATCTATCTATCTATCAGTCTATCTATCTATCTATCTATCTATCTATCTATCTATCTATCTATCTATCTATCTATCTATCTATCTGTCTATCTATCTATCTATCTGTCTATCTATCTATCTATCTGTCTATCTATCTATCTATCTATCTATCTATCTATCTATCTATCGTTCAATTTATTATTTGTTCAATTTTTTAAAGCTATCTAAACAAATAAAGAGTTAAACTCAACAAATCCTCCATCTATCGGTCACACCTGTATGCTGGTCTGCTCTGCTCCATTTGCATTCTCCATGTTGTCGTCGGCCTCAAGCTCTGACCCCGTCAGCTGCGCAACACCAGTTAGCATCAGTTATAAATGATAAATACTGTAATATTAGTATGTAGTGTGTGCAGCAACTACCTTGCTGGCGTAGTTCTCCAGCGTGGCGATGGTGTCTGAGCTCATCTCCACAGCGCCCCCTGGCTGATGGTGGATGTAAGCGGTGCTGCCATCCTCCAGCTGAACGGCCTCTACCGCGCCAGGGTCAAACCCTTCTGTACACACACACAGAGGTCAAAGGTCAGATGTGTTCGACACACTCGTGAGGTCGTATCGTTTACTGTGGCACCTTTAGGCGTGTGGTGGATGAAGGCGGTGGTTCCGTCCTCCAGCTGAACAGCCTGACCATCCTCAAACGCCAGCGACTCTACACACACACATACATCAGTGTAAAACTCGCTCGGATTGGCTGTAATCAGTAGTATAACACACACACACCTTTCTGCTGGACGCTGACGTGTTGAATGTATGCGGTCGTCCCGTCCTCCAGCTGAATGGTGTTTCCTTCTACTAGACTCCCATCTGCACAAAACACACACACAAATGCAAACACATGTGCACATACACACACACATATAATTTTATGGTAGTAATCACCCTGTAAACAAGCATGAGAGTGTAATAATTGATCTCACCGCTGATGCTCTGCTGTATAAAAGCAGTGGATCCATCGCTCAGAGCCACGGCCTGAAGCCCCAGGCCCTCCATCACAACGCTAATCTGAACACACACACACATTATACTTACTCACACTACACCAGTGACAAAACCACAACGTGTGCCATAACCAAAGGTGTAAAGTGTGGTCACATCATGTTTACCGTTCAGTGAATTTTTGTAGGCAAAATCGATGTGATCGGGAGTTTAAGACATAAAAGATAAACTTCCTAGTGCATATTTTGCTCATCTTTTGACAAACAGACAAAGATATAGGAATGAGAAATGCGAGTTATTAGCCGTGTCTATAGAAACAATACATATTTCAGCTTTGGTTGAAAAATATGCATAAATATGCCAATATTTAAGTATTTTTGGAGTGTTACACTAGGTTCACACCAAATGCATTTGGAAATATTTGCATAAGTAGATAAAAAATGAGTAAATTCAAATGTGTGAATACGGTGACGTGGTGGCGCAGTGGGTAGTGCTGACGCCTTGCAGCAAGAAGGTCGCTGGTTTGAGCCACGGCTGGGCCAGTTGGTGTTTCTGTGTGGAGTTTGCATGTTCTCCCAGTGTTGGCGTGGGTGTTCTCCGGGTGCTCCGGTTTCCCCAAAAGTCCAAAGACATGCGGTACAGGTGAACTGGGTAAGCTAAATTGTCTGTAGTGTATGAGTGTGAGTGAATGAGTGTGAATGTTTCCCAGTGATGGGTTGCAGCTGGATAGGGCATCCGCAGCATTAAACAAATGCTGGATAAGTTGGTGGTTCATTCTGCTGTGGCGACCCTAGATTAATAAAGGGACTAAGCTGAAAAGAAAATGAATGAAATGTGCGAACACATTTAATTTCCCACCAGATTGTGTGAATGACGCAGAACATGTTTGCCGTAAACACGTGGAATTCGCCTTAATTGCGTTCATCAAGTTCCAAAAACAACATCCTGCGAGTAATCTAGTGACGCGATTTTTCACGTCTGGCGTGGACCTAGCATAAACCATGTGACTATGTTGTTGACTATGCTATTATTGAGTGGGCGGAGCTAAAGATCTCTTTTAGTGTGTTTGCTCATTTCAGCTCTCTGATTGGTGGACTTTCGGCTAGGGCTGTGCAATTAATCGAAAATTCGGTTTCGATTTTGGCTTCTAACAATTATGAAAAAGCATTAATGGAGATAAATGATTATTGCATCATACACCGCCCCCTTTCAAGTTGTACACATTTGTTGCTCTGCAAAGCTCAGCCTCATGTCATTCATGTTTTTAAAAGCGTGAAAGAGATCGCATGCTGTTGTGTGTGTGCGCGCTCAGACTCAAGCAGAGCACACACACATCTAAAGTCATCTTAATGTGAGCATTTTAATGCTCATATACCTGCAAATGTGTCAAAACGCAGTGTTGAGTGATTATTCTTATTAATCCTTATTTATGTAATAAACAAACGAGTTGAGAATCAAAAGACGTGTGAAGGAGGAACCATAAATCAGAACCGCACTGCTCTTAAAGTGACAGCGCGCGATATTCCTGCTGCCCACTGTTTTTATTATTAATCAAACAACCAAAGGAGAAAATCCCTCACTGCTCTTGACTGAAGGACTGCTGGAGCTGTAATTAAAGGGTTTTTCTTACAGTGAAGATGCTTAAAGCACAGTTTCTTTCATATTTTATTATATCGTATTTATTTCCCTTTCCTTATTCACAGGGAGGAAAATAACTGTATATATACAGCTAAAGTCAGAATTATTAGCCCTCCTGAATTATTAGCGACCCTTTTCCCCCAATTTCTGTTTAATGGAAAGATTTTCTTCAACACATCTCTAATCATAATAGTGTTAATAACTCATCTCTAATAACTGATGTCTTTTCTCTTCATCATGATGACAGCACATAATATTAGACTAGATATTCTTCAAGACACTAGTATTCAGCTTAAAGTCACATTTAAAAGCTTCACTAGGGTAATTAGGGTAAAGTTAGGGTGATTAGGCAAGTCATTGTATAACAGTGGTTTAATCTGGAGACAATCCAATAATCCAATAATTCGTTTGTCAGCACTAATAAGATTATATACAGGCTAAGCTATGTGTATGTTACTGTGTCATAAAAATCAGATACAAACACTACACGTAGTAGGTGAAGCCACAGCGGTGAATGTTTGTTGATGATTAAGTTCATCAACAGAACAAAAAAGAAGTGCAACCCTTGCGGCACAACTAGACGGTTATTATTCAAGAGTTACCACTTAGATATGCTTGGCATATAAAGCAGGTTTGGCATGCTGTCCCGGGAGAGAACCCTGAGCTCGGAGATATTTGAGCCCAGGGCTCCCGCCCGGTCGATAAGCATATCAGGAGATCCGAGATCAGGTAGGTCTCGAGAGCTCCCCCTTTAGAAAAGGGAGGAAAAGGAGGAGATGGGGTGGAAGGGGGGATTCTTCCAAACGAAGATAGAGCAGTAGGAAGAAAATGATCCATTTATAGTAAACTAGGATCACTCTAATTGGATTATTACTGATTACAGATGAGTGGCCAGACGTGCTCAATCATATCACATGCTCCTCTCGAAATTAGTTTATGAAACTTCACTTGTGGAGCACTTTTTCCTCCTTACGATAAAAAATAAATAATGATGTAGACTATGCCTCCACGCTTTTTGTATGCTATCATCTGTTCTTTCGTGATGTCTGGAAGATTATAGAATAAACATGTATTTAAACCACATAGTAAAGTGTATACTGCCCTCCATCTGAATTTCGCACATCAACAGAACCATGTGATTGACAACAACCTATCGACAAACCAGCTGATCTTCGTGTCTTTAAAATACTCCAGTGTCCCTGTATCTGTAGTTACAGTGGAGAGTTCTGTCAACTGATGACCTTCACGGCCAATCACAGTCATTTCTGTTGTGAGGCCAATCAGGCCAAAATGTTAGCTGGACGTTTTTAAAATGTCAGTACCGTGGGTACCTAATTCCAGTATCATGATGACACTGGTCCACACAGGCCATTTTAAAAACATCCCTCCACACGAAAATGCAAAACGGCGCTCGAGTCTGAAATTTTCATGTGTCTTTTGTCTTGATACAGATGCGAAAAATGGAGACAATGAACCCCAGTCTGACTCATTGTAATGCGAGTAAGTTTCAGAGGCAGCTTTATAAATGTGATTAACACAACATGTAACGTATTTAATTTTTAGTTTGCAGTTAACCGTAAAGCTGTCGGCCAATCAGAAGCCTGAAAAAATTTATTACTGTCTTTTCTTTTTATTTTATTGGCGAATTTCATTATTACTGGTTCTAAAAGATCATTCACGTAAGTAGATAACATAGAAAGTGCATTTAAATGCAGAAATAAAGGTAAACTTCAGCCAGACCCCATGAATGAGGCAGAAAACGTGATGCAGAATGTTTATCGTAATCTTGTGGAATTCACTTTAATTGGATTTTCCGCACAAGTTCCAGAAGGTTAACGAATCATGTAAAGATAACAGCGAATACTTTGACGTCACAATCCAAAACAGCGACGTGACAACACTCCACACTGGCAAGAGATCGCAAAGTTCTTAATGTTTCAGAGTTATCAAGTTATGTTTCAGTGACCGATACAAACCGCATAGAAAAACAGCCCAGCTTTCAACAACATTGGTGTGGACTGGGCCTTAATCCTGTTTTAAAGATTAAATGTGAACATATGAGTTCAACAAAAGCAGACACAATCCATTAACAACCTCATAACAGCTAACACTTATGATTCAGTCACTTTTCCACTGAAAAACATTTGACTGTTGGACACTCCAGCTCTGGTCAACATGTCTAAATGATATTATCCTTGATTAACTACAAAAATAAATGTTAAAAGAACCATTTAGGATGCTGCAGCGCGAGAATACTCAAAACTACCATGTTATTGTACATGTAGCTGCCACCAATAGCACAGTGGCGTGTTTGAGGAGCTCGGGGACAGCATGTAAATGACATGTAATGTGAATATGTGTGTTGTTTACACAAATTAAACCCTCTTCACTACTGAACGCGGGACGCGCGCGGCCGCGGCCTCGAGTTTCACACATTCACGCGCGCGCGCCTAAACACACACACACAGAAGAACAGAGATTCAGAATGGTGTAAATGAAGTGTGTGTGAGAGAGCGTGTGTGCAGAATCTGCTGTGTGTCCTCCACTATCCCATCATTCTCTCTGAAACAGCAGCAGCGCAGGCTGGGATACTCACCACCGCCAGCGGCCCGACATGCACCGCGGTAGACTCATGTGTACGCGGAGTCGCCGATCAGCAGACCCGCTTCAGTGCGTTATCCCTCCGGCAGGGGGCGCGCGATGATTGAATTGGCTGTATCACTGTCTCTCCTCCACCTACATATAGCTGGTGTGTGGTGAAGCACTGGGGCTGTTGTCCTGTGGCAGCCGGAGCACACTGTGCTCTCATAATTGTGAAGCGCTGTTGGTGTATGGCCATACATGATAAATGCGCTATATAAATACACATACCCAGGCTCGAACCAGTGACCTTCTTGCTGGGAGGCGACAGCACTACCTACTGCACCACTGCGTCACCCATTTTGTGTTATTCATTCATTTATTTTCCTCGGCTTAGTCCCTTTATTCATCAGGGTTCGCCACAGCGGAATGAACCACCAACTATTCCAGCATATGCTTTACGCAGCGGATGCCCTTCCAGTTGCAACCCAGTACTGGGAAACAGCCATACACACTCATTCACACACACACCCATACACTAGGGCCAATTTAGTTCATCAATCCTCCTATAGCGCATGTGTTTGGACTGTGTGGGAAACCGGAGCACCCGGAGGAAACCCACACCAACACGGGGAGAACATGCAAACTCCACACTGAAACACACACTGACCCAGCCGAGACTCGAACCAGAGACCTTCCTGCTGTGAGGCCACAGCTTAATCACTGAACTTTGTGTTATTTGTGCTGGTTTATACCAGCAAAAACTAGTTTGTGACCCATTTATTAGCCTAAATATCACGATTTTACCTCTTTTTCTGCTTTTTTAGTCTAAAAGAATGAATAAATGTGACCAAAACAACTACTGAACAACAAAAACACAATACAGAAGAGCTGTTCACTTGCAGAAACTAAAATAAAAGAACAAATAAGCAAATGTTATTAGAAGAAAATGAATATTAATAATCAAATTTTATAAAGAAATCGAATTAAAAGTTTAAAAAAGCTTTAAATGTGCAGTATTATTATAGTATATGTTCAGTACCAAATATAAGTGTGAAGTTATCTCTGACAGAACTACTTATGTAGATAATAAGAGAAAATAATGTACGTTAGTCTTGTCTCAGGTTTGCAAGCGCAATAATACACACATACAGACATTATTTACATTTAATTATGTCTGTCTATATGATGTCAAAACATTGTGAGCCGCTAAAAACAATCAAAATAATGACCAAAAATATACATTCTCCTGTTTGATCCTCACAGCGCCTCTGCTGGCTCAATGACAGCATTACAGCTTAGTTTCCTCTTGGCGCGCTTCTGTGCTTAATAACCTGGAACCGGAAGAATCGACCGATGCTGCTTCGTCACACGGGGTCAGTCAACTTTCAGCAAGCAAATTTAAACCTTGTAGAATATAATCGAGCAGTATATAATAACTATAATCAAAGAAGCAGCAAAAAGGCTTTAAATAGGTAATGTTAATGCTGGATGTTTTGTGTACATATATATATGTATACACACACACATTTGAAAATAGACATGCACAGCACTTTTGTATTCACACACAGATAATAAGTAAAAAAAAGATATATATATCACATAATTAATCAAATAATTATATTTACAGGGGAAAAATATAAATAAATATACATATATAATACTAAACTTGGGCGTCATGGTGGTGCAGTAGGTAGTGCTGTCGCCTCACAGCAAGAAGGTCGCTGGTTCGAGCCTCGGCTGGGTCGTTTGTGTGTGGAGTTTGCATGTTCTCCCCATGTTGGTGTGGGTTTCCCCCACAGTCCAAACACATGTGCTATAGGGGAAGGCTAAATTGTCCGTAGTGTGTGAGTGTGAATGAGTGTGTCCCAGTGATGGGTTGCAGCTGGAAGGGCATCCACTGTGTGAAACATATGCAGAATAAGTTGGCGGTTCATTCCACTGTGGTGACCCCGGATTAATAAAGGGACTAAGCTGAAAAGAAAATAAATGAATGAATGAATACTAAACTTGTATTATTTAAATTACTGCATGTCTTATTCGGAGCCTGTTAATGTTTTGGTTGTACAATTCTATGGTTTATAGATGTAATTGTATCTTGTATTGGTTTATTTCAATATATTGTCTACAATGTTAAGTGTTTATCTAGAGCAGGGGTGACCAAACTTGTTCCTGGAGGTCCGGTGTCCTGCAGATTTTAGCTCAACCCTAATCAAACACACCTGAACAAGCTAATCAAGGTCTTACTAGGTATACTTGAAACACCCAGGCAGGTGTGTTGAGGCAAGTTGGAACTAAACCCTGGAGGGACACCGGCCCTCCAGGACCGAGATTGGTGACCCCTGACAGCAGTTTTCCTGGTCAAATGAAGGTTTAAATGAAAAATAAATTAATTAATAATATAAATGATAAAGTACAAGCTTCATAACGTTTAGCTTTGTTGAACCTCGTTATATTTTTGCTCTGAACAATCCCATAATTCAACAGTCTGGCACAGAGTTTACGAACAGCAGCTTTAGTTTACTGTGTAAATCCTGCAGTAAAATCACAATCCACATAAATCTCTGAATCATATTAGTGAATCACATCATCATCTTCATCTGAATCGCATTATTTACAGTGATTAAACACATCGGCTATGACGCTGCCTGATGATGTCACTGCACCCAGTCTTCTCCCATTGGCAGTTGAGGCGTGACATCATCGGCTGACCAGAGACATATAAAGTGCTTTGATTGGCTGATCGGTGAATCTCCAGAGGGACGACATATTCATGACCAAACAGAAGACTTTCTGCACATGTTACCGTAACGCAAAGATTTTCATTCTCATTACCGTCACGAGAAAAACAAGCATGTTATTGGTGTAAAATTCAATATTTCTCAATTGTGTTGTAACACTGAAAAACGGTCTCCACGTCATTACCGTACTCTGAAAAATATTCATCCTCATCACTGTATTACACCAAATATAATTTCTGTCATTACTGTAATAAAACATTCTGAAATCATTCTTATTACCGCTACACAACATAAACATTTACCATAATAGGGAAAATATTTTGGCAGAAATTATATTTCTCATTACCGTAATGCACAGAAATATGATTATTCTGATTACTGTCATGAAAATATTTTCATCAACATAACACAAAATAAATGTATTTACCAGATAATTAAATATTGTACTAAACTGATTCTTCTCATTACTGTAACGCACCAGTATATTAGTCTCATTATTGGGAAATATTCTCATTATCGTTACACTGCATAAACATTTACCATAATATGGAAAATATTTTGAAGTAAAATGATCATTCTCATAACCGTAATACACCAAAAAAAAGATCATTCTCATTACCATCATGGAAAGAAACATGATCATTACCGCTACACAACATAACCATATTTACCATAATAGGGAAAATATTTTGGCCAAAATTTTTCTCATTATTTTTCTCATTACCGTAATACAAGAATTTTTTTATTCTAATTACCGTCATGAAAATATTGTCATTAACTCTACACAAAATAAACATTTTCCATAAACTAAACGTATTCTTCTCATTACTGTAACGCACTAATATATTATTCTCATAATCCTCATGAAAATATTATCATTACCGTTACACTAAATAAACATTTAACAAAATATGGAAACTATTTCAAATAAAAACCACTGTTTTCATTACCGCAATACAGCAAAAAAAAAGTATTCATCTCATTACCGCTGCACAAAATCAACAGTTACCATAATATGGAAAATATTTTGAACTAAACTGATCACTCTCATTACCGTAATACATGACAGATTTACATTCTCATTACTGTAATACACCAAAACAATGTGCATTCTCATTACCGCTACACAATATAAACATTTACCATAATAGGGAAAATATTTTGGCCAAAATAATTGCTCTTATTACCGTTTTACACAAAAATATGATTATTCTGATCACGGTCATGAAAATATTTTCATCAACACAACACAAAATAAACGTATTTACCATCAAATGGAAACTATTTGTAACCAAACTTATTCTTCTCATTACCGTTATGCACCAATACATTCTCATTATCTTTGTGAAAATATTAGCATTATCGCTACATTAAATAAGCATTTACTATAATATAGAAAATATTTTAAACAAAAAAACACTGTTTTCACTACCGCAATTGAGCAAAAACATATTATTCTCATTACTATTGCGGAAAAATATCATTACCACTACACAAAATAAACATTTGCCATAATATGTAACATAATTTTAACTAAAATTACAATTCTCATTACAGTGATACACAAAAAAAAAAACGAAAAATGAACAATAAAGTCACTGTAATACAGTGAAATAGTCTCATTATCTTTCCCATATTGGTAACACACACTCATTACCATCTTACAAAAATAAATACAATTCTTGATTACAATTTAGGAAAAATAAAAATTAACCAAAAATCAACGCAAATCCTCCCATTACCCTCATATAAAAGTCTTATATTAATATTTAATCAGTACAACCAATCATTTCCATTATATATATACGTTTCGCATTACGGTAATGAGAATTCTTTAGCATTCTGTAACGGAAATGATTTCTTTTGCATCACAGTAGGGCAAAATGTGCTTAATCGTCATGAACATGATGTGAAACTGTACTAAAGTGTCGTCTTTAAGCAGAATATCATTTCCACAACATCAGTTTTAGCCTGAAACACGACCGATCCCGTTCCTGCAGTTCATCCAAACACAAGACCAGCAAACATCACAGAAGCTGGACAGAAACTGAATGGCGTCCCCATGAAGAAAAACGAAGGCCGATGTCATTTCCTGAACGCAGTCTGGACACCTGAGATCTGAATGTTCATTGGCACGGCAGTGTTTTTCTCAAAGCACCGCGCCGTCACACTGGACGTCCTGCGCTCCCGACGGAAGAAGCTCCATCAGCCAGAACTGCGCGTCGGCGAACACTAAAGGAGAAACACACGCGCCGCAAATGAGCTCATATTTAACTTTTCTACCATAAATGTAGAGCTGAAGACAAAATCATTCACAGTATTTCCTCTAATATTTGTTCTTCTGGAGAAAGTCTTATTTGTTTTATTTCAGCTAGAATAAAAGCAGTTTTTATTAGTTTTAAAGCCATTTTAAGGTCAATATTATTAGCCCCCTTCAGCAATATTAGTGTTGGATTGTCTCCAGAATAAACCACTGTTATACAATGACTTGCCTAATTACCCTAACTTTACCCTAATTACCCTAGTGAAGCCTTTAAATGTCACTTTAAGCTGAATACTAGTGTCTTGAAGAATATCTAGTCTAATATTATGTGCTGTCATCATGGTGAAGAGAAAAGACATCAGTTATTAGAGATGAGTTATTAACACTATTGTGTGTAGAAATGTGTTGAAGAAATCTGCTTCTAACTAATAATAATAACTCTGACTTCAACTGTACATGCTACAGCAGTATTACCCATGTCTCCGGGCTCCAGCCTCAGACTAAATGATCTGCAGTGTTTTCGGCATCTCTGCACTGGAAGAAGACGAACGTCTGGAGATCCGTCGGCGACCACCATCCAGCCCAACACCTGCACTCTCTATAGCAGAATACACACACACATTAGCATTACCATCGCTCTCCTTCACTAATAACTGCATACGCTTATCGTATTTATACGCACATTTCCGCGTATCACAAAAACGTTCAACCGCTTTCGCAATAATAACTGCATACACTCGAGTTTGTTCTTGAAGTCATTCTTCTGCTAGTAGTGATGGGAAATTCAGATCATTCAGACCTTTGAGTTTCGTTCATCTCAATGAACGACTCACGCCTCAAGGTTGGACGTGTTGTGTGTTCAGAGATGCTCTTCTGCAGACCTCGGTTGTAACAAGTGCTTATTTGAGTTACTGTTGCCTTTCTATCAGCTGGAACCAGTCTGGCCATTCTCCTCTGACCTCTGGCATCAACAAGGCATTTGCGCCCACAGAACTGCCGCTCACTGGATATTTCCTCTTTGTCGGACCATTCTCTGTAAACCCTAGAGATGGTTGTGCGTGAAAATCCCTGTAGATCAGCAGTTTCTGAAATACTCAGAGCAGCCCGTCTGGCAGCAACAACCATGCCACGTTCAAAGTCACTTAAATCCCCTTTCTTCCCCATTCTGATGCTCGCTTTGACCTGCAGCAGATCGTCTTGACCATGTCTACATGCATTTAGTTGTTGCCATGTGATTGGCTAATTAGAAAATTGCATTAATGAGCAGTTAAGACAGGTGTACCTAATAAAGTGGCCAATACAGACCTGTGAACTTTGCTTCCGACCACAGTTGTTCCCAAGGGTTTGATTATTGCGGTCACGATTTTTAATTATTTACAATGTTTTCTTACAGGAACGTGCATTAAATAAGTCACTGGCGAGTTACTGATGTGCATTAATGTTATATATACAGTATTTATCTTTAAAAAAGCGGGAAACTCATGTGACAGTACAAAACAGTACTGCTGCTTCAGGATATTGCAGACATATGGACACATTGGATAATTAAGTGGAGCAAAGCCACAGTGCACGCAACTTGATCTTCCATTGTAAATGAATTTGATAAGAAATGCGCAACATTCTCACACTAGAAAGCATGTTATATGCAGGAATTAACTGATGCTGCAATGGCTCCTTTAAATACGAGATCAATGTGGTGAATTTTGACGCTCTCGCCGCCGGAGCTGAAGGCAGACAGCGTTGTTGCCAGGGCGGCCAGGGCGACCTTGGACGCTCTCACCGCTTTCAGTGTGAACGCACAGCTAGGGGAAGGGCCAGACAGCTCTTGAAACAGAGATTTTCTAGGACCACACTAGAAACCAAGGGGTACGAATATTTCCCAAAATACACAGCTACAACAGCAACATGGAGATGCATCAGGAGATGCACAAATGTTAGCAATTTTCGCCATTATTAAGAACTTTTACAACAAACAAGCATATGTTTTAATACATTCATAACGGCAGTGTAGCGCCATGCTAGTTTTTTCAAATCTGCCACTCAAATCTCCTGTCAGAAAAGTCTAGAGGTTGTAAATTAGCGTCTGGTGTAATATTAATGTTGTGTTCATGTGTTTACATGCTTAAATATGTCACCGGTGTAAATGCACAGTAGCGTTATGAGCTTAATGCAGTATTACATCATTATGATGACATGATATTGTTGCCTTCAGTGATTTCCTGAAGATAAACACCAAAATATAACGCAACTGGAGTAACGACAGCAGGCACCGTCGTCATCTTATGACGCAAGAGCTCACGATGAAACATGACGACGTGTGCGGGTGTTCTAGTGTTGCTTCATGTCTTACCCTTTCCCCTTCACACTCCGTTTCAAGGGCCATGGAGAAGGGGAAGGGGTAATAAATAGATTTGTGATTGGTATAATGTATTATGTATAATACTGACGGAGGGCTGCGGGCGTCTGCTGCTGTGTCTGCAGCGCTGCAGTGTGGAGCTCCAGATGTCCAGCAGGGGGCAGCACTCAGACTCTGGGAACAACCATTGAAGAACTGACTCTCTGGGCCTGGAGGACACACTCCTGATGGAAGAACACACACACACACACACGCACACACACACACACACACACACACACACACACACACAAAGGTTCAATAACTGCTCCATCTGTGAGAAAGAGGTTGTTTTCTTTTAGTTCTTCTCCTCTGTTGCGCAAAACGAGCAACCAAATGACCAGAGGAGTGTCTCACGTCCTTAACGTCACACCTTTCTCCAAATATCAGGAGGTGAAATATTGACTCTGAAGTTGCGATCACACTGCACTATTCTCCCCATAGACCTCCATTCATGGCACGCAAATGCGTCAGACTGGAAACGCAAGCTCGTGTGACAAGTTTCACAGTTCGTTGCGGTGCAAAGTTCAAGCTTGGTGAACTCTGACCTGCAAAATGGCATCACGTGACTGCGTACGACCAATCGAAGATCAAAACATGACCTCTCTGGACAGGAATCTAAAATATGGACCAATCACTCACTTTATTAACGTCTAATCATCTCGTTTAACCCCGCCCCTTTTCACAGCACGTACAACACAATTTCGATTTCATTAGTGATGGTTATGATTGTTGTCGTGATAGTTGATATCAGCTGTGTGTACCAGCAATCGACAGTTGTATAGCTTGATTAGTGTGGTGTATGGCAATTACTGGCGCCTCCTCTTGTCAATTAGCACCACACTTGTCTCACTTGCGTAAACACAAACCATACTAAAACGTGTTTGGCATGCTGAAACATTTTACACGTTAATAATTTAGGGCATACTAAAACACCACCCAAAGAAGCCATTTAGATTCATGCGCAAAACTGGAAGACTGCATAATACATTAGCAAATAAAGCAGCGTTTGCATCCAATGAGAAACAAAAGACAACTAAATCATCACTTACTAACAAACCGGAGCAAATATGAGGCAGAGAAATGTAGATTAGTGTGTGTGTGTGTGTGTGTGTGTGTGTGATGCTTACCACAGCAGAGTGAAGTTTGCAGGAGTCTGAGAGACAGACGAGACCTGATCCATCTGAGACACACGGAGAGACAGAGCCGCTCCACCCTGAATACACACACACACACACACACACACACACACACACACACACACATCAGATGATGTCAATATTTGTCACGGATGTATATAATATCATCAGTGTGACACAGGTATTACAGAAGAAGGTGAATTTGACATTCCAGATGTCTCCATTTCTCAAAAAGCTTATAAAACACACATACGCACACGAATGTGTCAGACCGGAAACGCAAGCTCGTGTGACAAGTTTTGCAGTTCGCTGTGGTGCAGAGTTCAAGCTTGGTGAACTCTGACCTCTGAAATCGCATCACTAGACTGCATGAGACCAATCGAAGATCAAAACAGGACCTCTCTGGACAGAAATCTAAAATATGGACCAATCACTCGCTTTATTAATGTCTAATCATCTTGTTTAACCCCGCCTCTTTTCACAGCGCCGTACGACAGAACTTCGCACGCACAAACTCTAGTGTGACCGCAGCATTACCTGCAGGTTTCAAACACACCTGAAGGACTCAATTAGTTTGATCAGGTGTGTTTAATTAGGGTTAAAGCTGAACTGCAGAGCTGCGGCCCTCCAGGAGTTTGACACCTGTGGTTTAGTGCCATATGATAAGCACTTTTACTGTATAAAATACATCACGCCAATAGAAAATCATCATAAGCCATCAATACCTGCGTGTGTCTGTGTGTCTGTGTGTGTGTACCTTCAGCAACAGTGGTTGTGTGTGTGTGTGTTCTCCTGCAGATGTCCTCAGGTGGTCTGTAAGCTCCAGTATGTCTGTCACGTCTGCGCAGGCAGAGCAGTTCACATCCGTCGTCTGCAGGCTGCTAGACGCCCACCACTCGTGAAAACCTGCCACGTACACACACATTCAAGCAGTCATACAACTGGAGTGAATGTGTTAGCTAATGTGTGATTGTGCATGTATATATACGTGTGTGTGTGTTAATGATGAGAGAAACGAATCTTTTCAAAGCTTCGAAAGAACTGAACCAATCGCTCTTCAAAGTGATTCACCGTTTCGAATCATTTTAATCCGCACATGCTGGCGACCCCTGCTGGTCAAAACCATGTAAACGCGACCACGGCTCAGGCAAAACATGCTTTAGTTGTGACTTTTTCAAACATA
The DNA here is from genome assembly GCF_903798145.1 of Danio aesculapii. Taxonomy (NCBI): domain Eukaryota; kingdom Metazoa; phylum Chordata; class Actinopteri; order Cypriniformes; family Danionidae; genus Danio; species Danio aesculapii. The sequence goes on along the minus strand of NC_079456.1, from coordinate 990,010 downwards.
TTGCCAACTTTACATTGAAAGTATAACCCAGGGGTCACCAAACTTGTTCCTGGAGGTCCGGTGTCCTGCAGATTTAAGCTCCAACCCTAATCAAACACACCTGAACAAGCTAATCAAGGCCTTACTAGGTACACTTGAAACACCCAGGCAGGTGTGTTGAGGCAGGTTGGAACTAAAGCCGAGATTGGTGACCCCTGGTATAACCTATAATCTATAAAACCTGTTCAGTGATTCTCCACTAGGGGGCGACCTGATAAACCCACATGATTGATGTGCATTTTATGGTATTCCTCAATCGCCTCTCAGTGGAGAAACATAACATTTTCGAAGTGATGACGAGGCAAATCCCTGTCAATCTTCTCCTCCTGTGCATGTGCCAATGAACGAATCACTCCCTGAGACGACTCATCATTCCTGAGTCACATTAAAGATTCGTTCAAAATGAATGAATCGTTCAGGAAGGACCCATCACTAGTGTGTGTGTGTGTGTGTGTGTGTGTGTGTGTGTCTCACCGTGCAGATTGTATTTCTCAGCGATGGGCAGCTCCAGCAGCCGTATGTGGCTCAGCGGAGAGGAATTGTTCAGTGTGGTGCCGCTCACCGAACCCATGAGCACCGGAGACTGAGGATACGTGAAGACCAGCACCGCCATCAGCACCACGCCCACCGCCACCACAAACTGAAGGACAGAGACATTATAAAGACCCGTTCACACCAAACAAGGTAACTAGAACTACTGAAGTAGCAGGAAATCTATTTGCATCAACAATAACAAACGATACAAATGTTCAACTTGTGGCCAGCAGGTGTCCTCAGTGTGCAGCTAGCGCTAATCTCTCTTTTAAAATATTTTAAGTGCACCTATTATGCAAAAATCCCTTTTATGCGGTGTTTATACCCAGTTGTGTGTCAGCAGTGTGTGAATATATTAGCAGTCTCTAATGGTAAACATGAATTAATTTGTTCTAATCAGACTTGATAAAAACAGAAACACTTAGATTGACATTCTCCCTTTGTACGTGTCATCAGAGGGGGAAAGCCCCACCCACTAGTGCCCATCTCTCCATCTCATTAGCATAAACAGCAGCCCTGAGTGAGAAGCAGCCGTCTGTCCATTAGCCATGAGACTGTTTGAGCTGCTGAAGATAATGTCAGCATAGACTAAGAGGCGCACTGAAGCACACCTGACCAGCACTGACAACACAGCTAGTGCTGTTTTACATCTGACACTGTGTTGATGTGTAGCTCCGCCCTCTTCTGAATCTCATTTGAATTTAAAGCGACAGTCACCAAAATGCCACGATTAGGATCAAACCTGAAAGGGTCAGTCTTAGAGTTAGAAGATATTATTTGTGCTGTTTTAAGCTGAAACTGAACATACACACTAGTGATGCGCAGATGGCAGTAATATCCGCAGGTGCGGGTAATAAAAAAATATATAAATGATTTTTGTTTTGTACTTTTAAAACACATTCTGTAAAATATGAATGTGTTTTTAAAGCATTTTTCATCAAGAAAACTGGGCCTAATTTGCACGTTAATAATTTAAAAAAAATTTTTTTAAACGTGCTTCGTGGAGGTCCATTTATTAAAGCAGAAATGGAGGCGAAACAGATCTGAGAGAAAATTTTATAGAGTTTTTTTCACTAATGCTGTGTCCACACCAGATGCGGCACTCGCGAATAAAATCGCACTATTTATGCGTAAATATGTGTGAAAAGTTTGAGTTTATTCGTGCATCAATTTCACTTTATTCGCGTGTCAAATTCACCTCACAATAGAAGCAAATTTGCGAAGGGAAGGGCATCTGTCTGCCCGGTGACTCTAGCTAGATCCTTTCAGAGGTGCCCCCAGCTCTGTGAGTTCATTAACTCCTCCAGAAACTGGGTGATGAGCTGTTGTCCAGTGTCGGCAAGAGGATATTCCCTCAGGACACCAACAACAGGCACTACGTCATAATCACGCCCCTGCAAGAGCAAGCTCCCGATTGGTTAACGGCGCGAATGTCCACTCAAACATACAAAACGCTGAACTTGCATCGCTTCATTCGCAGAAATCTCGTCATCTGCGACACTTTAAATTGCATCATTCATGCCGCATCATTCGCACAAATCGCGTCATTTGCGACAAACTCATTCGCACAAATCATGTCATTTGCGGCAATTCATTCACACAAATCTCGTCACCTCATTTGCACAAATCTCGTCATTTGCGACAACCCAAAAATCGCATCATTCGTGCCACCTCATTCGCACAAATCACGTCATTCGCGACAACTCATTCATACAAATCTCGTCATTCGCGACAACTCATTCACACGAATCTCGACACCTCATTCGCACAAATCACGTCATTCGCGACAACTCATTCACACAAATCTCGACACCTCATTCGCACAAATCACGTCATTCGCGACAACTCATTCATACAAATCTCGTCATTCGCGACAACTCATTCACACAAATCTCGACACCTCATTCGCACAAATCCCGTCATTCGCGACAACTCATTCACACGAATCTCGACACCTCATTCGCACAAATCACGTCATTCGCGACAACTCATTCACACGAATCTCGACACCTCATTCGCACAAATCACGTCATTCGCGACAACTCATTCACACAAATCTCGTCATTCGCGACAACTCATTCACATAAATTGCATCATTCGTGCCACCTCATTCGCACAAATCACGTCATCCATGCCACCTCATTCGCACAAATCATGTCTTTCGCGACACCTCATTCGCAAAAATTACATAATTCGCGACACCTCATTTGCACAAATCTCATTCATGCCAACTCATTCGCACACATCACGTCATTCGTGACGCCTTATTCGCACAAATCACATCATTCGCACCGCCTCATTCGCACAAATCACATCATTCGCACCGCCTCATTCGCACAAATCCCATCGATCGTGCCGCCTCATTCACATAAATCGCGTCATTCATGCTGCCTCGCTCAAATGATCTCCTGAACACACAGTATTCTTCAATTTGAACCTGCATAGGTTATTGCTAAAAATAAAGTCATGCAATGATGCTCAAAACCTGCCGGAACTACTTTATCTGTGTGTATATCTAAAACTGAGATCACGCCTCAGAATGCTCATCAGCCAATCAGAATCAAGCGTTCAACAGCACAGCAGTGTAAATATTATGTATATATTTTAGTTTCGTCTCCTGCTTTACCTTGACGGTGGCCCTGAGTATGGGGAACTGCGGCGGCTCCCTGCGCGGCTCGTTGGTCTCCAGCACCTGCTTGATGAACTTCTCGATCTCGCGCTCCGACATCCCGTATCGGTAGCCGGACTGACGGAGGATGTCGATGCTCTCCGACAGCTTATCATAGATGCAGGGCTCACTGAGAGACGAGCCCATGGTCACCGTCTGCGTGTGTGAGAGTGTGTGTGTTTGTGAGTGAGTTTTTGTGTGTGTGTTAGTGAGTGAGTGTGTTTGTGGTTGAGTGTGTGTGTGTGAGTGAGTTAGTGTGTGTTATTGAGTGTGTGCTTGCGAGAGTGTGTGTTATTGAGTGAGTGTGTTGTGGATGAGTGAGTGTTACATTGCGTGTCTGTATTATTGAGTGAGTGTGTGTTATTGAGTGTATGTGTGTGTTTGTGAGTGAGTTAATGAGTGTGTGTTAGTGAGTGATTTAGTGTGTGAAAATCAGTGTGTGTTAATAAGTGTGTGTTTATGAGTGTGTGATTGTAAGTGAGTGTTAATGAATGTGTGTGTATCTATATGTTTGTATGTGTGTCACAGTGTGTTATTGTGTTTATGGGTGAGTGTGTTATTGAGTTTTATGTGTCTTAGTGTGTATGTTTATATGCGTGTTACTGAGCGTATGTCAGTAACTGTATGTGTGTTATTGAGCATGTGTGTGTGTGTATCTCTGAGTGTATATGTCTGTCAGTGAGTGAATGTGTGCATTATTAAGTGTGATTGTGTATGTGTCAGTGAATGAATGTGCGTGTTGAGTGTGTATGTATGTCAGTGTGTGTGTCTGTGTGTGTCACAGCTTCTTCACCATGTGTGTGGAATGAGCTGAAGATCTGTGTTACAGTTTATACATTGAGCTGTGCTGTTCTTCTATCCCAGATCTCGTGGGAACGCGTTTGCCTTCATGACTGACTCTGAACTCTGGAAAACACGAACACACAATCACAACAACACTGAAAACACGCCAGTCTTCCTCATACAGTCAGCTGACTAGCAGCGCGCGCTCAAACACTGCCACACAGAGCCTTCATCATCCTCCATCCGCACGAACACCGCTGGAGAAACACTGAGAATACACTTACTGTCGCCTCCTGTCGATTATTCGCGATTCCAGAATGAGTTCCCGTCAGTTTTCGGAGTTATTTCACTCACGGGTTGACGCTAGCACTGTCTGTGTCGCGCGCTTCGCGCATCTGCGCGTTCACGACTGCCGATTCGACACGCTCTGTTTAATAACAATAAAACTCATTATTGACATTTTCATTCAATTTTAATATATTAGCTGATCAAATTAACATAGATTGTGTTTTGTAGTTGATTGTACGCTAAGATGTGTTTCGTTTTCTATGAATGAAAACAAGCGAATGTGCGGTTAAGAATGATCTAGTAAAGGTTTAAATAGCTCTAACCCCTCACTAAACATTGACCTGAGTAAATATTAACTCATACTATCAGATTTTCATCAAACTCTAAAACATTCCCGACACTGCACTAACAAAAAATTCATTTTGGCTTTGACTTATATTGTGCATACCATCAGTTCATATAGTATATCATCAACTATTATGTAGAAAACATTATATATACCATATATATATATATATATATATATATATATTATATATATATATATATATATATATATATATATATATATAGATAGATAGATAGATAGATAGATAGATAGATAGATAGATAGATAGATAGATAGATAGATAGATAGATAGATAGATAGATCGGAGTAATGTTTAATAATGAATAATGTTTTATTAGCCTAATAATGAGTTGTTATTATTAGTAGCTGTCAAAATAATTGTATGTGATTCAGTTACAACCAAAAGTAGAGCAAATAAATATCAAGATATAATAACAATAAAATAAAATAATAGATAAATAATAATTAACTTATTATTAATTAACTAATTATTAACTTTCAGTGCTCATTTTAAGAAAAATAACACCACTGCACTGAAGAGAAAAAGACAATAAAAAATGCTTCTGAAAAAAACTTTCAAAACAAAAACAAAGCCACAAGCATTAAGAAACCTATTATTATTATTCAGTTAAAGAGATGAACGAAATAAACGAAACAATGAACGAAATTTCAGCCAGGAGAATATTAAATCCAGGTATCGTAACTTATTTTGTGCATAAACAACTTACAATGTAGCACAAAAAGTGAACGATATCTTACAGAATAGGTGAAATAAGGCTCTTTTAAAACTGTTTTTTAATAATTAATTAGTGACAGGGTTCCAGAAACAACAAGAAAATAAAACTATAAACATCGTATATGAATTTTACAAAGAGGCAAAATATAAAGTATACACAAACAAGAAAAAGATAAAGAGTAAACAACACATATATCATCGGGTAAACAACTTAAAGAGGAGAAATAGCTAAATTAACAGTTTTAAGAGCTTTGAGATTTTCAGAGACCTAATATACTGTTCAGTTCACTTCAGCGCTCGGTGTGATGTGAAAACTATGGCTGACGTCAGCAGCGCGCGTCCAGTAGGGGGCGCGCGCGGGGCTCGGGTCGGGAGCGCGCATGCCCGTGTCCCGCATTGTTTGGATCAGCTGTGCGTGGATGTGAAACCCCACCCAATGAGGAAGGACGAGCCGTGAGAGCAGCAGCAGGAGCCCGCAGACCCGAGCCGACCCGACCGCACCATGATCGCGCTATTCAACAAGCTGCTGGACTGGTTCAAGGCGCTCTTCTGGAAGGAGGAGATGGAGCTGACGCTGGTGGGCCTGCAGTACTCCGGGAAAACCACCTTCGTCAACGTGATCGCGGTAAACCGAGCCATTCTGCTTCATTTACAGGCCGCGCGCGCGAGGAACGAGTCGCGTGATTGACGCCGCGGGCCTCATTACAGCGGACAGATAATCGGACACAGCGATATACACACTTTAAATACAGCGTTTCAGATCGGACAATACAGAGCTGTTTAGATGATAGAGTGTCGGACTGAGCGTCGCTGCGTTAGATATAAAATGTGTCAAAATCAGAAACAAGACATCAGATACAGTGTGTCAGATACAGCATCATCCGATACAGTGAAACAAAGTGTTGAATCAGAAGCTAAACATCATACAGTAGATCAGATACAACCTGTCAGGTATTAGAACAGGTATTATTGAAGATACAATGTGTCAGAAACGGCAACAACAATACAGATACAGCGTCAACAATAAATCAGACACAGTGTGTCAGATCGATGCAGCATCCGATACAATGTATCAAAGTGTTAAATACAGTAAATCAGATATAATGTGTCAGATATTAGAACAGCTAATATAAACAATACAGTGTGTCAGATACAGAGTCAAGATATCAGATATAGTGTCAGATACAGCGTCATCCAATACAATGTAGCAAAATGTCGAATCAGAAATTAAATGTCTGATACAATTGATCAGATACAATGTGTCAGATTTAAAAACAGATATTAGAGAAGATACAATGTGTCAGATATAAAAACAGGCATTATACAAGATTCAATGCGTCAGATACAGTGTCCGATACAGCGTCATCAGATACAATGTAGCAAAGTGTTGAACCAAAAGTTAAATGTCTGATACATGTGATCAGATACAATGTGTCAGATATTAGAACAGGTATTATAGAAGATACAATGTGTCACAACACATCAGATACAGTGTCCGATACAGCGTCATCAGATACAATGTAGCAAACTGTCGAGTCAAAAGTTAAATGTCTGATACATGTGATCAGATACAATGTGTGAGATATTAGAACAGGTATTATAGAAGATACAATGTGTCAGATACAGCGTCATCAGATACAATGTTTTAGATGGATCAGCACATAATATAGAAGATACTATGTGTCAGATACAGCGTCAACACATCAGATACAATGTGTCAAAACGTCAAATCAGAAAACAACACCTCAGATACAGCGTGTCAGATCAGCAGCATCCGATACAATTTATCAAAGTGTTGAATCAGAAACTAAACGTCAGATATTAGAACAGGTAATATAAAGATACAGTGTGTCAGATACCACGTCAGCAGATACAGTGTTTTAGATTTAACAACACAATGTAGAAGATGCTATGTGTCAGATATTAGAACAGCTAATATAGAAGATACAATGTGTCAGATACAGCGTTATTAATACATTAGATACAGCGTTACAGATCAGACAACCACAGAGCTGATGCAATGTTTTGAAGATACAGAGTGTCGCACTGAGCATTGCTACAGTAGATATACAATGTGCGAGAAATGGCATCAACACATCAAAGTGTTGTATCAGAAGCTAAACATCAGATACAGTAGATCAGATACAACCTGTCAGGTATTAGAACAGGTATTATAGACCATTTCAGTGTGGTCATGTCATTGGCCCACAAACATTTCTACTTCTTATCATACTATTTCATAACGTTATCAAGAGGCAATTCAATATTATCTTCATGTTAAAACCGCTTATATAGCTCTATTTATCAATATGTGGACCTTTTTGGATTTTCAGAAGCTATGGAAATTAAAAATGTTAAGCCGGAAATACGTTGGGACCATTGTTATTGTTTACATCTCTCAAAATGGTCTATAGAAAGATACAAAGTCTCAGATACAGCATCAACAGAACAGATACAGTGTCAATGTTAAATCAGAATCAACACAGATACAGTGTGTCAGATACAGCATCAACAATACAGATACAGCGTCAACGTTAAATCAGAATCAACACAGATACAGTGTGTCGGATACAGCATCAACAGAACAGATACAGTGTCAATGTTAAATCAGAATCAACACAGATACAGTGTGTCAGATACAGCATCAACAATACAAATACAGCGTCAACGTTAAATCAGAAACAACACAGATACAGTGTGTCGGATAAAGCATCAACAGAACAGATACAGTGTCAATGTTAAATCAGAATCAACACAGATACAGTGTGTCGATACAGCGTCAACAGAACAGATACAGTGTCAATGTTAAATCAGAATCAACACAGATACAGTGTATCGGATACAGCATCGTCCGATACAATGTATCAAAGTGTCAAATACAGTAAATCAGATATTAGAAGAGCTAATGTAAAAGATACAATGTGTCAGGTACAGAGTCAAGACATCAGATATAGTGTCAGATACAGCGTCATCCATTACAATGTAGCAAAGTGTCGAATCCGAAGCTAAACATCAGATACAGTTGATCAGATATTAGAACAGGTATTACAGAAAAAACAATGTTTCATATACAGTGTCAGATACAGCGTCATCAGGCAATGACAGAGCTGATACGATGTATTGAAGATAGTGTCAGACTGAGCGTCGCTACAGTAGATATACAATGTGTTAGATACAGCGTCAACACATCACACAATGTGTCAAAAACAACACATCAGATACAACATCATCTGATACAGTGTATCAAAGTGTTGAATCAGAAGCTAAACATCAGATACAATGTGTTAGATATTAGAACAGGTAATATAAACAATACAGTGTGTCAGATACCACGTCAGCAGATACAATGTTTTAGATTTGACAACACATAATAAAGAGGATACAATGTGTCAGATATTAGAACAGCTAATGTAGAAGATACAATAAGTCAGATACAGCGTTACAGATCAGACAATGACAGCTGATACAATGTGTTGAAGATACAGAGTCAGAGTGAGCGTCACTACAGTAGATATACAGTGTGTCAGATACAGTGTCTACACATCACACAATGTGTCAAAACATCAAATCAGAAACAACACATGCAGTGTGCTAGATACAGCATCATGCGATACGGTGTATTACAGTGTCAAATGTCAATGTGTCAGATAAAGCATCAACACATCAGATGCAGTGGTTTAGATTTAATATAGACGATACAGTGTGTCAGATACAGTAGCGTAGGTAAAATGTATTAAAATGAGAACAGAATCAACAACACATAATATACAAGACGCATCAGATACAGCATCATCAGGTACAATGGGTCAAATACAATAGATCAGATACAACATGTCCGATATTAGAATAGATACTGTAATATAGAAGATACAGTGTGCAACGGATACAATGGGTTGGATGTTAGATCGGATTTATCAAATAATATAGAAGATACAGTGTGTCAGATATTAGAGCAGACACAACAACACGATAGAGAAATAGAATGATGAGTCAGATACAGCGTCATTGGATACGATGTGTTAGATATTAGATCAGACTTAAATAATAGAAGATACAGTGTGTCAGATACAGTAGATCAGATTCAGTGTTTCAGATCAGAGAACTCTGATACAATGTATAGAAGATGCGGTGTGTCGGACTGAACGCTGTTATGTTAGATACAATGTGTCAGATATTACAGCAGATCCAACAACACATAAGAACAGTGGTTCTCAAACTTTTTCACCAAGT
>NC_079456.1:950383-975383 GCF_903798145.1 Danio aesculapii | reverse complement strand
TACTGTAGCAGCCTCCTCACTGGCCTTCCCAAAAAGACAGTCAGACAGTTGCAGCTCATCCAGAACGCTGCGGCCAGAATTCTGACCAGAACCAGGAAATCAGAGCACATCACACCTGTCCTCAGGTCTTTACACTGGCTCCCAGTTACATTCAGAATAGATTTTAAAGTATTATCACTGGTCTATAAATCACTAAATGGCCTAGGACCTCAATACATTACAGATATGCTCACTGAATACAAACCTAACAGATCACTCAGATCTTTAGGATCAAATAAACTAGAAATTCCAAGAGTTCAGTCAAAGCAGGGTGAATCGGCTTTCAGCTACTACGCCCCTCGCTGCTGGAATCAGCTTCCAGAAATGATCAGATGTGCTCCAACATTAGGCACGTTCAAATCAAGACTGAAAACACATCTGTTTAGCTGTGCCTTTACTGAATGAGCACTGTGCTACGTCCGACAGATCGAACTACTATGTTTTTCTTTTCTTTTTAATTCTTTTATAACACATTTTATCAGCTTTTATTTTATTTTATTTTATTTCTATTTTTACCATTTTTATTATTTGTTTTTATTTCTCTTATACTTGTTTCTTTTATTCCTGTTTATGTAAAGCACTTTGAATTGCCACTGTGTATGAAATGTGCTATATAAATAAACTTGCCTTGCCTTGTCTGACTCTCTGTGTGTTCGTCTGGCCGTCTGTGTGTCCGTCTGGCCATCTGTGTGTCTGTCGGTGTGTCCATCTGACAATCTGTGTGTTAATTTCACTGTCTATGCATCTGAGTGATCAATCGTGTATCCATCTGATTGTTTGTGTTTCTATCTGACCGTCTTTGTGTCTGTCTGGCCATCTGTGTGTCCGTCTGTGTGTCTGTCTGACCCTTTGTGTGTCTGTCTGACCGTCTGTGTGTCCGCCTGACCCTCTGTGCGTCTGTCTGACCGTCTGTGCGTCTGTCTGACCGTCTGTGCGTCTGTCTGACCGTCTGTGTGTCTGTCTGACCATTTGTGTGTCTGTCTGACCATCTGTGTGTCCGTCTGTGTCTGTCTGACCGTCTGTGTGTCTGTCTGACTGTCTGTGTGTCTGTCTGTTCGTCTGTGAGTCTGTGACTGTCTTTGTGTCTGTCTGTGTGTCTGTCTGACTGTCTGTGTGTCTGTCTGTTCGTCTGTGTGTCCGCCTGACCGTCTGTGTGTCCGCCTGACCATCTATGTGTCCGTCTGACTGTCTGTGTGTCTGTCTGACTGTCTTTGTGTCTGTTTGTTCGTCTGTGTCTCTGTCTGACTGTCTGTGTGTCTGTCGGTGTGTCCGTCTGACTATCTGTGTCTTAATCTAACCATCTGTGCATCTGACTGATCGTGTATCCGTCTTTGTCTCTCTCTGTCCATCTGTCCATCCATCTGTGTGTCTGTCTGGCTGTCTGTGTTTCTGTCTGGCCGTCTGTGTGTCTGTCTGTGTGTCCGTCTGGCCATTTGTGTGTCTGTCTTACTGTCTGTGTGTTAATCTCACCTTCTGTGCATCTGATTGATCGTTCGTGTATCTGTCTGTCTGACTGTCTGTGTGTCCGTCTGGCCATCTGTGTGTCAGTCTGGCTGTCTGTGTGTCCGTCTGGCTGTCTGTGTGTCAGTCTGGCAGTCTGTGTGTCCGTCTGACCGTCTGTGTGTCCGTCTGGCCGTTTGTGTGTCTGTCTAACTGTCTGTGTGTCTGTTTGACTGTCTGTGTGTTAATCTCACCTTCTCTGCATCTGATTGATCATTCGTGTATCCGTCTGTCTGTCTGTTTGTCTGTCTGTCTGTCTGTCTGTCTGTTTGTCTGTCCGTCTGTCTGTCTGTCCGTCTGTGTGTCCATCTGTCTGGCCGTCTGTGTGTCCGTCTGCGTGTCCGTCTGACTGTCTGTCTGTCTGTCTGTCTGTTTGTCTGTCTGTCTGTCCACTTGTGTGTCCATCTGGCCGTCTGTGTGTCCGTCTGGCCGTCTGTGTGTCCGTCTGGCAGTCTGTGTGTCTGTCTGGCCATCTGTGTGTCCGTCTGTGTGTCCGTTTGTGTGTCTGTCTGACTATCTGTGTGTCCGTCTGGCCATCTGTGTGTCCGTCTGGCCGTCTGTGTGTCCGTCTGGCAGTCTGTGTGTCTGTCTGGCCATCTGTGTGTCCGTCTGTGTGTCCGTTTGTGTGTCTGACTATCTGTGTGTCCGTCTGGCCGTCTGTGCGTCCGTCTGGCAGTCTGTGTGTCTGTTTGGCAGTCTGTCTGGCCGTCTGTGTGTCCGTTTGTGTGTCTGTCTGACTGTCTGTGTGTCCGTCTGACCTTCTGTGTGTCTGTTTGTGTGTCCGTCTGACTGTCTGTGTGTCCGTCTGGCCGTCTGTGTGTCCGTTTGTGTGTCCGTCTGACCGTCTGTGTGTCCGTCTGGCCGTTTGTGTGTCTGTCTAACTGTCTGTGTGTCTGTTTGACTGTCTGTGTGTTAATCTCACCTTCTCTGCATCTGATTGATCATTCGTGTATCCGTCTGTCTGTCTGTTTGTCTGTCTGTCTGTCTGTCTGTCTGTCTGTTTGTCTGTCCGTCTGTCTGTCTGTCTGTCTGTCCGTCTGTGTGTCCATCTGTCTGGCCGTCTGTGTGTCCGTCTGCGTGTCCGTCTGACTGTCTGTCTGTCTGTCTGTTTGTCTGTCTGTCTGTCTGTCTGTCCACTTGTGTGTCCATCTGGCCGTCTGTGTGTCCGTCTGACCGTCTGTGTGTCCGTCTGGCCGTCTGTGTGTCCGTGTGGCAGTCTGTGTGTCTGTCTGGCCATCTGTGTGTCCGTCTGTGTGTCCGTTTGTGTGTCTGTCTGACTATCTGTGTGTCCGTCTGGCCATCTGTGTGTCCGTCTGGCCGTCTGTGTGTCCGTCTGGCAGTCTGTGTGTCTGTCTGGCCATCTGTGTGTCCGTCTGGCCGTCTGTGCGTCCGTCTGGCAGTCTGTGTGTCTGTTTGGCAGTCTGTCTGGCCGTCTGTGTGTCCGTTTGTGTGTCTGTCTGACTGTCTGTGTGTCCGTCTGACCTTCTGTGTGTCTGTTTGTGTGTCCGTCTGACTGTCTGTGTGTCCGTCTGGCCGTCTGTGTGTCCGTTTGTGTGTCTGTTTGACTGTCTGTGTGTCCGTCTGACCTTCTGTGTGTCTGTTTGTGTGTCCGTCTGGCTGTCTGTGTGTCCGTTTGTGTGTCTGTCTGACTGTCTGTGTGTCCGTCTGGCCGTCTGTGTGTCTGTTTGTGTGTCCGTCTGGCCGTCTGAGTGTCCGTCTGGCCGTCTGTGTTTCCGTCTGGCCGTCTGTCTGGCCGTCTGTGTGTCCGTTTGTGTGTCTGTCTGACTGTGTGTCCGTCTTACCATCTGTGTGTCCGTCTGACCGTCTGTGTGTCTGTCTGGCTGTCTGTGTGTCCGTTTGTGTGTCTGTCTGACTGTCTGTTCGTCTGGCAGTCCATCGGTCCATCTGTGTGTCCGTCTGGGTGTCTGTGTGTCCGTCTGGCCATCTGTGTTTCCGTCTGGCCGTCTGTCTGGCCGTCTGTGTGTCCGTTTGTGTGTCTGTCTGACTGTGTGTCCGTCTGGCCGTCTGTGTTTCTGTCTGGCCGTCTGTGTGTCCGTCTGGCCGTCTGTGTGTCCGTTTGTGTGTCTGTCTGACTGTCTGTTCGTCTGGCAGTCCATCGGTCCATCTGTGTGTCCGTCTGGGTGTCTGTGTGTCTGTCTGGCCGTCTGTGTTTCCGTCTGGCCGTCTGTGTGTCCGTCTGGCCGTCTGTGTGTCCGTTTGTGTGTCTGTCTGACTGTGTGTCCGTCTGGCCGTCTGTGTTTCCGTCTGGCCGTCTGTGTGTCCGTCTGGCCGTCTGTGTGTCCGTTTGTGTGTCTGTCTGACTGTCTGTTCATCTGGCAGTCCATCGGTCCATCTGTGTGTCCGTCTGGGTGTCTGTGTGTCCGTCTGGCCGTCTGTGTTTCCGTCTGGCCGTCTGTGTGTCCGTCTGGCCGTCTGTGTGTCCGTTTGTGTGTCTGTCTGACTGTCTGTGTGTCCGTCTGGCCGTCTGTGTGTCTGTTTGTGTGTCCGTCTGGCCGTCTGTGTGTCCGTCTGGCCGTCTGTGTTTCCGTCTGGCCGTCTGTCTGGCCGTCTGTGTGTCCGTTTGTGTGTCTGTCTGACTGTGTGTCCGTCTGACCATCTGTGTGTCCGTCTGACCGTCTGTGTGTCTGTCTGGCTGTCTGTGTGTCCGTTTGTGTGTCTGTCTGACTGTCTGTTCGTCTGGCAGTCCATCGGTCCATCTGTGCGTCCGTCTGGGTGTCTGTGTGTCCGTCTGGCCATCTGTGTTTCCGTCTGGCCGTCTGTCTGGCCGTCTGTGTGTCCGTTTGTGTGTCTGTCTGACTGTGTGTCCGTCTGGCCGTCTGTGTTTCCGTCTGGCCGTCTGTGTGTCCGTCTGGCCGTCTGTGTGTCCGTTTGTGTGTTTGTCTGACTGTCTGTTCGTCTGGCAATCCATCGGTCCATCTGTGTGTCCGTCTGGGTGTCTGTGTGTCCGTCTGGCCGTCTGTGTTTCCGTCTGGCCGTCTGTGTGTCCATCTGGCCGTCTGTGTGTCCGTTTGTGTGTCTGTCTGACTGTCTGTGTGTCCGTCTGGCTGTCTGTGTGTCCGTTTGTGTGTCTGTCTGACTGTCTGTGTGTCCGTCTGGCCGTCTGTGTGTCTGTTTGTGTGTCCGTCTGGCCGTCTGTGTGTCCGTCTGGCCGTCTGTCTGGCCGTCTGTGTGTCCGTTTGTGTGTCTGTCTGACTGTGTGTCCGTCTGACCATCTGTGTGTCCGTCTGACCGTCTGTGTGTCTGTCTGGCTGTCTGTGTGTCCGTTTGTGTGTCTGTCTGACTGTCTGTTCGTCTGGCAGTCCATCGGTCCATCTGTGTGTCCGTCTGGGTGTCTGTGTGTCCGTCTGGCCATCTGTGTTTCCGTCTGGCCGTCTGTCTGGCCGTCTGTGTGTCCGTTTGTGTGTCTGTCTGACTGTGTGTCCGTCTGGCCGTCTGTGTTTCTGTCTGGCCGTCTGTGTGTCCGTCTGGCCGTCTGTGTGTCCGTTTGTGTGTCTGTCTGACTGTCTGTTCGTCTGGCAGTCCATCGGTCCATCTGTGTGTCCGTCTGGGTGTCTGTGTGTCCGTCTGGCCGTCTGTGTTTCCGTCTGGCCGTCTGTGTGTCCGTCTGGCCGTCTGTGTGTCCGTTTGTGTGTCTGTCTGACTGTCTGTTTGTCTGGCAGTCCATCGGTCCATCTGTGTGTCCGTCTGGGTGTCTGTGTGTCCGTCTGGCCGTCTGTGTTTCCGTCTGGCCGTCTGTGTGTCCGTCTGGCCGTCTGTGTGTCCGTTTGTGTGTCTGTCTGACTGTGTGTCCGTCTGGCCGTCTGTGTGTCCGTTTGTGTGTCTGTCTGACTGTGTCCGTCTGGCCGTCTGTGTTTCCGTCTGGCCGTCTGTGTGTCCGTCTGGCCGTCTGTGTGTCCGTCTGGCCGTCTGTGTGTCCGTTTGTGTGTCTGTCTGACTGTCTGTTCGTCTGGCAGTCCATCGGTCCATCTGTGTGTCCGTCTGGGTGTCTGTTTGTCTGTCTGTGTGACTGTCTGTGTGTCCGTCTGGCAGTCTGTGTATCCGTTTGTGTGTCCGTCTGATCATCTGTGTGTCCGTCTGCAGGTGCTGGTCCTCGGCAACAAAAGAGATCTTCCTGGAGCTCTAGATGAGAAAGAGCTCATTGAGAGAATGTGAGTTATAACTTATATTGCTATTAAGCTTAGTTTTATATAAATTATTATTATTTACAAACAAAAGTAAGAGAAAGCACCTTTTTAAAAAAGTGTTTGCCTCTATTGTAAATAACTCAGATTGGTTTTTTTATGTTTATAAATCTCTTTATCTCAGTATTTAAAAGGTGTTTTCTGTTTAGTTTTCAGCCATTGTGTCTGTATAGCACTGACTGAAGTCTGATGGTGTGTGTGTGTGTGTGTGTGTGTGTGTGTTGAATCTCCAGGAATCTGTCGGCCATCCAGGACAGAGAGATCTGCTGTTACTCCATCTCCTGTAAAGAGAAGGACAACATCGGTAAGAGACGCCGTTGAACACTCGCAGAGCTCACACGTTTCACAGATGAACAGTCGACAGAACAACTTCTCACTGCTTTTGACACTAATGATAGTTACAATGACTGCCATTGACTTTAAGAAGTGATGTAAACAAAAACTCATCGTAGAAGTCTACTATTATTAATTTAACAAAGTTGCTTGTGACTTTGACAACCATATTATAAAACAACGTTGACATAACATTTGATTTCAACCTGCCAACATTCTACTGTCCTTACTAATATATAGTCACATTTTGAGATTTTTATATATATATATATATATATATATATATATATATATATATATATATATATATATATATATATAAGGAGTTTTAGATAATGTTACATGTAGATTTGGACGATAATATAGTTATGTTTTATGACATAAGAAGTTGGGATTTGTTGTATAGTGTGCATTTATACACTCACTGGCCACTTTATTAGGTACACCTTACTAGTACCGGGTTGGACCCCCTTTTGCCTTCAGAACTGCCCTAATCCTTCATGTCAGAGATTCAACAAGCTACTGGAAATATTCCTCAGAGATTTTGCTCCATATTGACATGATAGCATCACACAGTTGCTGCAGATTTGTCGGCTGCACATCCATGATGCCAATCTCCAGTTCCACCACATCCCAAAGGTGCTCTATTGGATTGAGCTCTGGTGACTGTGGAGGCCATTTAAGTACAGTGAACTCATTGTCATGTTGAAGAAACCAGTCTGAGATGATTGGTGCTTTATGACATGGTGCGTTATCCTGCTGGAAGTAGCCATCAGAAGATGGAGACACTGTGCTCATAAAGGGATGGACATGGTCAGAACAATACTCAGGTAGGCTGTGGCGTTGACACCATGCTCAATTGGTACTAATGGACCCAAAGTGTGTCAAGAAAATCTCCCCTCTGACATCAACAAGGCATTTGCGCCCACAGAACTGCCGCTCACTGGATATTTCCTCTTTGTCGGACCATTCTCTGTAAACCCTAGAGATGGTTGTGCGTGAAAATCCCAGTAGATCAGCAGTTTCTGAAATACTCAGAGCAGCCCGTCTGGCAGCAACAACCATGCCACTTTCAAAGTCTCTTAAATCCCCTTTCTTCCCCATTCTAATGCTCGCTTTGACCTGCAGCAGTTTGTCTTGACCATGTCTACATGTCTAAATGCATTGAGCTGCTGCCATGTGATTGACCGATAAGAAATTTGCGTTATTGAGCTGGTGGACAGGTGTACCTAATAAAGTGGCCGGTGAGTGTATATATCTTGCTCTATAGGAGTCTACTGCATGTATCCGGATATCATTTGTCACTCATTTAAAAATATGTATTTAGCTTTGCGATAAAGCAGCTATATATCACAAGAGTATTAAACATATTTAAACATGCAAATTATATATATATATATATATATATATATATATATATACAAATAATATATATGTGTGTGTGTGTATGTATATAAATATATATAAAGAAATATATATAATTTTTTATATATATTTTATTTTTCTAAGAAAAAAACAAGGGGAAAAATACAAATTATAGATTTAAAAATATTAATAATAATAATAATAAATAAATAAAATACAATAATACAATAAATCACCAGAACTTAAATGAACAGTTGACTGGTCACATATTTTCTTACAGGTCACATTAACAAATACATATAGATATCAGATTACACTGTGTAAGTACAATCCATTTCTCCCAATATTGCAGGTATTTGTCCATTTGTAGTTTCAAAGATAAAATCATCCTTTCCATATTTTGAACATTAGATATGATATCCAACCATTCAGATTTTGTAGGGGGTTCCAGTTGTAGCCACTTTAGAGTCATTTTTTTTTACTGGTTGCTACGAGTATTTTTATGAAATACTTGTCTTTTACCTGTGATTAGCTGCTCAAGCTCTATGTGGGCTTGTCCTATGCTAATGAGCCTGTATATATGTGTGTGTGTGTGTGTGTGTGTGTGTGTGTGTGTGTGCGTGCGCTCCAGACATCACACTACAGTGGCTGATCCAGCACTCGCGGACCCGGCGGAGCTGAGGGCGAGGCGTCTGATTGGAGGAGCTGCGTCACGTGATCAGCTGTATTCCATTATAAACAAACGAGCATCCGCCCCTCCCCCTCTGTTCTGATAAACTAATCAACATCATGTCCATCGTTTGATTTTTCAGTTTTTACTTGAATGTGCTTTTTTACGGTTCGTCATGACGTGTTTGATCTCCTCGCGTGCGCCGTTCTGCATGTTTGGGATCGAATCAGCGCTCGGCAGTACGTTCGCTCAACCTTGTTGTTTTAACGTTATTCCAGCGTTGTGAAAAAAAAAACATTCCCAGAGAATCTGCTGATTGTTTTGCGTTTAGCGAGATGGTGAATCTTAGCATCGTTAGCCCTTGAGTGTGATTTGGCGACTGTCATCACACCGTTAGCTAAGGTCACATGGTGTGCGTAAAATCTTGTAGCATAACAAAATCTGTCGTTTTATCGGAAAGCACACAGATCAGTCCGAAGGTTTTTTATGTTTTCTTTGTGTCGCTGTTGCGTGCAGAACAACATCAGTGTTTAGACGATTCTTTGATCCCCGATAGTTTGCGAAACTGTATCGGATGGCAAACAATGATTTGTGTCTGTTTGTTGCGCTAATAAAACTGAATATCGTGCGAATCTCCTGGTTTCGAACGCTGTTTGTATCGGGGAGAAATGAAGATCTTGCCATTGCTTTTTTCGCTTTGATTTTGTTTACAGCTTGTTTCGTTTTTGTCGCACTAGTGGACGTTTTTGGCCTAAATCATAACGATTTATAAACACGTCAGTAGTTTATACATATGTAAATTGACATATTTTTTCATTCTTTGTTTGTTTTGGCATGTTTTTACTCATGTTTTTTCAGTGTTTTTCAACTGGATTATGTAAATAGCAACTTAAACCAAATGAGATCTCCCTTCTGAGCATTACAGTGTTTGTCTTATTGTGATTAGCATCCTACGATAATAATAATAATAATTATAATAATAATAATAATGATGAAGAAGACCCCACTCATATTCACAGCAATCTGAATGAGCGGATTGTGTGTGTGAGCGATTGTGTATGTGCGCGCGAATGCCGTCATGTAGACTTGAAGAATATTTACGTTATAAATGCCGCAGTTTTTTTTCTGTTCATTTTTCGCAACTGCTAATCATTTTGTATTCATCTGCACTAATATTTAGATTTTCTGCGTACCATGAGTTCATAATCTAGATGAGTTAAAACAACACAAAACGACAAAACGGCATGGCTAAGCTTTAAAGTTGATGTAACAAATTCATGTTACGACCTACGTTACAATGGTAGTTATTTTTATTGAAACTGCTAACTTCATGTTAGCATTATTGGTGTTGAAATGTGACAAACTAGTCATTTACGAAGTTAACAAAATTGACGTAAAACAAAATTTGTTTATTATTGAACTTAATTAGGAAATTAACCAAGTGCAGTTCGTAATTCGTTATAATTAACATGATTTGCGAGCACACAACTTAAGTACATTATTAATTACTTTAATTGTAATACATTTGAAACGTTTGTTGATTTATAATAACGGAATTAAGTTTCATAGCTTGCAACTTAGTAACATTGTTAGTTTCTTAAGTGACCTTTATGTCGTGAAATGATTCATTTTTAAATTATAGTTGGCTGACTGTCATTTTGTCGTGTTGCGTTAGTCGATTTGACACTAATTGCAGAACACTTGATTTTCTGCTCTCATTCATCGTGACTTAAGCTCATCTGGCCTCTCATGACATTAGTATGTGTTTATTTGAATATTTATATGTGTACTTAAATGTGGCCAAACGTTTTTGTTTCACACTGGTTTCCCGTTGCATGGCTCATTATGGGATGGAGCAGGTTGCCATAGTTACTGTATAATCAGCGTGTGATTGGACCGAGCTCAATGACGTATTTTTTTGCTCCTGTTTATATATGGACCCCCACAGTAACTTTTTAAAGCTGTCACATAACTACAGTTTCTGTACAAGACTCGATCACTTGAGTTTTACATTCGGGATCTTTCTATTCTCTCGTACTCGCGGTGATAACTGTACATGTTGTTCTTGTTATTTACAGATTATTTAAAAATGAAATTAAATGATTTCCCTCTCAGAAGTGCTGTTGGCTTTTTCTTCACTCAGAAAAATTGAGTTGAATTCACTGATATTGGACAGAAATAGGCCGTAAGGCTGATTAAAAAAACCAATATGAACTTAAAGAAAAAACATGACGTAAGGGAATATAAATTTTAGTATTCAGAGTAGCTTACTGCTGTAATGCTAATCAATTTCTGCATTATCTAGCATGTATTTTTTTTAATAGAAAAAACATTACATTTAACAGACAATAAAAAGTATATTGTATCCCACAATGTATTGTGTATTTTAAAATAGTCAAAAGATATATATATACATAGACGTGTAATAAGGAATTAACAGCGAGTCACCAGCAGAGGTCAGTAGAGACCAATATTTCTCTCATTAAGTATTAAATAAAATCTCTCCAGTGACATTTTCACTTTAGGTAAACTTTTTATGGTGTCTAAACAACAACATAACAATACATAAAATCAATGAAGACAGAAATTAGGAGTTTGTGTGCCTTCTAAAATAACAAATAAACATCTGATTTAAATTACACAGAAATCACAAAGAACTTCATCCAAGCTGAAAACATTAAGGTGGAAATGCTATTGGTTTTAATAGGATCTGTATTGGTTTTCTCTAATTTGCCTCATATTGATAATGTTTTAAAACACTTAACCTACAACAGAATATGCCTCAAAACACACTAGAAGAAACTATTCAAAAGTACAGGTTTTAATGATTAAAATTGGACACTTTTTAATGTTTTTATTGTAGCTTAAGTGGACGTCTGTAGTAGTTTCTTAGTGTATTTTCAGTAGAGACAATAAATTTTAGACCATCATATAAATTAAGCCAGAAATTGGACAGTTTTGTCTTTTTAATCAGTAAATAAACTCATTTTAAACTGAAATTACACAGAAACCGCCACAGAATCGCGGGAAAATACTAGTGAGCGAGCGAATTCGCGCTCTTTTTCTAAATTTAAATTGACTTTTTAACGGACACGCATAAACTCATCGCCGTTCCGTTGGTGTGACGAATTAACGGTCTTCATGAACGGTCTGTCGGAGCTCGTTCGCCCGTCAGACCCCTCGCTGATGTTGGTTTTGGACCGGGTCTCCTCTGCTCGGATGTGGGCAGTGTGGTGGTCATGGAGACGCGGACAGCAGCCGGATCTCCAGCAGGGCTGAGCGGACACACTCCGGCCTTCCTGCCCCCGCGGACGGTCGGTTCCGGGAGCCCGTGGTGCTGTGAAGCGGCTCTGAGGGACGGTTTCCACGGCGATCGGTTAGAGATTCAGTCTACTTTATTCAGGACAAAACAAACAGTGTCTCCGTCAGGACACACACACACTGAGCTTCTGTTTGAATTTATAATGAATGGGTTATTTCTCCCACAGAACGCCTTTAGCTCGAAAAACTTTGGTAGTTTACATTAAATAATTGTAATAACGAGCCATATTGTAGTAAAATTCAAGTTTATTTGTTGCTTTATATATATATATATAACAGAAAAGTTAGGGTCGTTAGTTACCATTACTTATTAGTTGCTAATAACTTTAACTAGTTAAATTAAAACACTATATATATATTTTACTATTTACAACACTTTAATGAATACTACTGTAGTATTAACTATAGTGAACTGATAAACTAATAAATGCTGTAGTATACTTTAGTTTATACAACAGGAAACTGAGATGTATTAGTACACCCTGTAGAAAACCATTTGTTTAAATATTAGCAACTGTAGAATCACCACAATAGATTAATTCAAGTACTTTAGTATGATTCAAAAACACTAATAATTTACTTCAGTATACTGTAGCATTACTTAAAGCTCAACTGAAAAAAGGCTTTGTATACCATTAAACCATTACAAACCTCAAATTTCAGCCATTAAAATCAGGATGTTTTAATGGTTACTAATGTTTTTGAGGCACATACCATTAGGGTTTATTAGTTTTATAATGCCAGCAATAGAAGCCAGTAGATAAAGTTTCCATTAACCCTTGTGCACTGTTCAAAATTACTACCCTTTTGTTATGTTCGGGATGAAAACATCCACTCAATTAAACCACTGTAAAAATGCATCAGATTAATATATATTTTTTCATTTTGGATAAATCTGTTAATCAATCACAGTCCTGATCAAAACTACTAAATTACTTAGAAAATTGCAGGATTTTAACTCTTCAATTGCCAAATTCATAAATGATGTCACTGATTTGGTGAAAAAAATGACATTTTCAATATAAAAAGTATTTGTGGACTGGATGTTTTTTACCTTTTATTAAACTCTTGGACGTGAATGATTAATAACAACATTGGCTTTGATGCATTGTTAGATTTTTATTTTTTTTCTCCCTAATTTACTGTTGGTGGCTGTTTTTGCCCCATTTACTAGCCCAAAAGGGTAGTAAATTTGCCCAGAGTGTATTCAAAATTCAAAGGATTTTCTCAAAATGTGTGTCAACATAAAATTTGTCACCAAAAATCATTCTGCTAGCTGAAACACAGAAAAAGTTATGACCAAATTAAGACTCAAAATCACCTCACAGACTGGATGAAAACATCCCCAACAGCACATGAGGGTTAAAACCCAATATAATGTCCATTATAAAATGACATCCATTATGAATTCTATGATGGTGTTTCTCAGCAGGAATAAAACATTGAAAATACATTTTTTTCCAGAAGCTTCACATCTTTTAAATAGTGTCATAGTATCGCCACATTATTTGTGTAGACGTGTTGTGCAATTCAGTGCTGATTTTCATTCAGGAATTCACATCTGTCACAACAGAGTCACAGTGTGTGTGGGTTTATAGTTGAGGAGCGAAACTGTCAACACATTCAGTGACAAAACCTCCGTTGTGGACATTTTGGATGACTTCAGTCAGTTAAAATAGTGTCTGAGCTATTTGAAGACATCGTTTTCACTAAACTAGCTATAATATATGGATGATTTTAGAATGTAATCTCCAAGATAAACTTTAGATTATTTATAAAAAAAACTTTAATCAAGCACTTTTGAATAATAACACAAAGTTATCTCTAAAAAAATAATGTTTTTATGTTTATTTAGGAACATTTTGCCCTGAAAATATTAACTTAAAGCCTCTCATTATACCTAATTTGACTGTCTCCACCTCCCGAATCATACATTCAGCTTCAATTAAATCTAATTGTCATCTTTTTTGTGAGTTTACTCTGTAAGTTAAATTAGCAGATAGATGATTATCTATTTTCTGTATTATCTGTAATTTGAGTGATTCAAACACATTTAGTGTGTGTCTCTGCATTCTGCTCAACTCTGTTACATCAGTTATATAAAGGCAGAACAATCTGTAAAGCACTGAGAGAGAAAGCATGTGACTTGCTGCAAGTGATGTCACTTCCTGTGGTGGGAAACTCTGGAAAGCATTGAGGTGTGTTATTGTTCTTCTCTCATTTTTGGGTAAAATGTTTAGGATTTACCAATAGTAGATTGATTTTGTCAACTCTGTTACAGTGCTATTTCTGTCAGTTCACTTTTTAAACACAATAATAGGATAAAAATGCATGTTTTAGACACGCCATGTGGTTAGCATCTGGAGCTAAAGCACAAAATGGTCAACTCTGTTACCCTCAACACTTTTATGATTTAAAAACATGCTTTAACAATATGTTAAACAACAATTAATAACAGAATAATTGTTCCCTGTCATATATGTCATTCCAGTTTAAGGAAAATGCCTAAAATGTACCGACAATTCTAGAATGAGTCCCACAGATACAGTGGGCCCCGCTAAACCGCGGTTCACCTTTCGCAGAATCACAGTTTCGTGTGTTTTTTGAGGGGAATTTAACATGCTTATTTTTATTATTTTTTACAGCGCATTGTGTTCTGCATCTTGATTGGCTGTAGACCATTATCAATCAATCTCCTCTGTCTCTCTTGTATAGTGAAGGCGTTCAGCTTGCCAAATTAACCTAAATCTTCGATCGCTAGCAGTGTGCGTTTCAACAAGGATGCAAAAAGGGTTGTAACTGTTCACAGCAAGACCATCGTGAAGGGGGTCGCACACTGGATACGCAGCACCATGCATATGTTTATATCAGGGTATGTAGACCGGCGCCGCAAGTCGGCGGCTGCCCGTGGCGCCCAGCTACGACTCGGAACCCTGTTTATATTTCTGCCGTGCCACAGAGTGCGAATGTGCAGTGTGTGTTACTTCCTACTGTCATGTGCGCGTGGTATCAACTGTGCGACCCCCTTAAGTAGGGTTGTCACTTTACTGGAATTCGATACCAATTTTAAAAGCATTTCCCGTGAACATTTAAATGCTGTTGAGCACGTTCTTAAACAGCACTGATTGGCTATTGTGTTCACATGCTCAACAGAAGTGACTGTGATTGGCTGAGAAGGTCATACGTTCACTGAACTCACCACTGTTTACTGAGCGTAACCACAGATACAGGGACACTGGAGCATTTCAAAGTCACGTCAATCAACAGGTTTATGTGTCTATAAGTTGACATACGAGTGATCCGCTGATGAATCACGGCTTTAAAACGTCGTATCTGTGGCTACACTCAGGAAACAGCGGTGAGTTCGGTGAACTGATGACCTTAACGGCCAATCAGAGTCATTTCTGTTGAGCATGTGAACACAATGATCAATCAGCGCTGTTTAAGAACGCGCTCAGCAGCGCCCAAACGTTCGAGGAAAATGGACGTTTTTAAAACTTCAGTACCGTTTGGTATCGAATTGCAGTATGGTGACAACACTACCCTTAAAGATGGAGTCTGCTTGAGCTTTGTGGATCAGTGACTGCAGGATAAACATTACGCTGGATGCCAACATTATCCACACACAAGCTCAAAAGCTTTATGAACCTTTTGCTGACAGCGATGAATGTTTGCGCCTGATAACAGGTTCTGATCTTTAGATTCATTCTATAATACTGAACTCATTTTTTATGAAAGTTCAAACTTTGAGAGTGATTAAACAAGAGAAAAAAGTGTGAAGATGCCTGTCTGAGAAAAGTGTATAAAGTGTGTAGTGAGGGGGTTACAGCCTTAAAACATCCATAATAGATCAATAAAAAATAAAGCGGGCTACTTGGCAGATTTCGGGTTATTTTTAGAACGTAACCCCTGCGAATAACGAGGGACCACTGTACTACACAAGTCATTATCCTCAAAAGTTGATTAACTTGCAATTAACTTCATTCAATTTCTTTTCGGCGTAGTCCCTTTATTAATCCGGGGTCACCACAGCAGAACGAACCGGCAACTTATCCAGCATGTTTTTTACACAGCGGATGCCCTTCCAGCTGCAACCCAGCCACTGGGAAACACCCATACACACTTATTCACACACACACACACTCATACACTACGGCCAATTTAGTTGATCAATTCCCCTATAGCGTATGTGTTTGGACTGTGGGGGAAACAGGAGCACCCGGAGGAAACCCACACCAACACGGGGAGAACATGCAAACTCCACATAGAAACACCAACTGACCCAGCTAAGACTCGAACCGGTGACATTCTTGCTGTGAGGCCACAGTGCTAACCACTGAGCCACCGTGATGGCCCATGAGATGAATTGTGAGTAGTACATTTGTAGAATTTTTGGGCTATATCTTAAAGTTTAAGGCCAGTTTTCTCTATTAGTTTAGAGAATCTGAATGTCTGTGGCTTCTTGAGAGCCGACATTTGTTCCTTCAAAAGACGGCGCCACAAAACCACCAAAAACAAACGTGTGGAAAAGTCAACTAAAGCTGCGAGACATACTCTTGACCTCATTGTGCGCGGTTCACGACAGCGCGGAGCGTTTAATCTACCCGGGATTACTAGCTGCGCCATTCTTCCCTCAGCGGAGCCGATCGGCCCCTCATCAGAGCGGGGCCCAGTCTCCAGGGCAACCGGCTCTCGGACAGAATGTGCGTCTGTTTCTGCTCTGCTGTTTGGGGTCTGAATGCCGAAAGCCGGCGTGTGACAGTCGCCTAGCAACCGCTCCGGGCCCTCTATTGATATTCAGCGCGGGGGCCGCAGATCAGGAACAATACGGTCCTTATGGGCCCCCACGACTCCTCCTGAGAATCTACTGTAGGAGGAAAATCCCTTCGCTCAGACGGGCAGGTCACATAAGTACAAATCCTTAATTGTGTTTGTGTGTAAAAGAGAGAGAGAGCCTTGCGAAGTTTATGAGACTTTTCTTTTATTGTCTGCAACCAAGTACAAAAAATACAAAAGATTCGACGCTAACGATCTGCTTAGCTAATATAATAATCTCTATCTATCATGTTAAAGTTGTAAAAGACCATTTCTCCATAGTTCAGTCGTTTATCTCTGCTGAGTTTGTAAACAAACAAACACAAAACGTTTAATTCCAGCAGAGAATCAGTCTTTAACGAAATAATCCTCACAACATGTTGTCCATACTAACATTTGCATGTAAATGAGGATCTGAAAAGCTGATTTTGTGCACTGACTCTTAAAACAAGACAGTTTAATGATGATCCAAAATTAAGTGCATAAAAATTATGCTTTCAAGTTTGCCAAAAGTGTCCATCCAGCAATGCAGTATATTCATACACACAATATTAGTTGTTAATTCCAATGAAATAAAAACTGGTTACAATTTACGTACGTGTCTGTAGTGTAGAACAGAGGAAAAACAGACTGAATTACAGCAAATGTTGATGTTTCTACATCAATAGACCTTATTGAAAGAAAGCAGAATTCTGATTGGCCGAAGACAAAGATGGAACAGGAAATTATTTCTATACTTCCTGCTCGTAATCCAGCAGAGAGAGATAAGGGGCCGTTCACACAGAATGCATTCTTCCATTCGAGTACAGCAGTGGTCCCCAACATTTTTATCACTGCGGACTGGTCAACGCTTGACAATTTTACCGCGGACCAGGGGAGTGGGGGGGGGGGGGGGGTGGGTTGGTTCGTAGGTTGCTAGGCGACCATCAACCGTTTTCTCAGTGAATGACAAGCTGACAAAACATTGCTGTAACTCTGATACAAGTTTTATTTATGGAGAAAATGACAAGCACTGCAGTGTTTGGGTGTTCTGTGTTTGTCTGAGATAATTAGTCTACCGAAATGTGTATATTCCATACAAAGCATGAAGCTGATCGTTCAGTTCTTGTCACATGATTCCCGTTGCGCTCGCGGCATTCATTCAACTAGGTGCGTCTGGAAGGCAATGAACGCAACGAACTTGCGCAAATTCTAGAAAAGACGCGATAGGCCCAGCAGTTGATCTTCTTCTTGCACAGTCATGCTGGATTCACCTGATTTGTTGACTAATGGGTTGCGGATCCATTCATTGGCAGCTCGTGGGTCCTTTGCTGGGCCTTTTCCCCTCATCAAAGAAACTTTCCAGAGACGTCTGTTTCTTACTCATTTTGTTGCTTGTGGGTTAATTTTGGCACTCAAGTGACAGAGATGTAACGGTCATTTTTCAAAATAAAAGATCTTTCAGACTCAGATAATAACTAAATTGGAAATAGTTAATGATTTCTTGTGCGGCCCAATACCAATTGATCAACCGACTGGTAGGACCTCTGCAATACACTACTTTTCCATTGTTTTTCTATGTAAACACTCATGACAAGGCGTGTGTTTTGCACATGAGCACTGCAATTTAACATGCTGTGTCAGGTTAAATTAATTGACATTTTTACATGCAAAACTGTTCATCAATATCAGTTCCAAAGCAGTGGACCAATCAGCAGAGCTGAGAGGCGGGGCAAATATTGGTAACTTATAGTAGCAAGTTGCCATGACAATTATTTAATTTGATGGTAACATGGGTGAAATTTTTATGTGCCCTGTCCCTTGAGTGTTAGCGACTGAACGATACTACATGGTTTTCATATGTCAGTTCCAATGCATGGACCAACCAGAAGAGCTCAAATGGCGGGGCAAGTGTTGCAAACTTCTGTTAACAGTAGCAAATTGGCATGACAACTATTTAATTTGACGGTAACGATTCATTTTTTTAACCATTCCTGAGCGCTTCGTCTCACGTAATTAGACGCATTCTGTGTGAATGGCCTCGTAATTCTGTCGTTTGTATATGAGTACACATTTTAATGTTTCATTTATCTGATTCATCTAACAAAATTTGCTGTAATGACAACAAGTATTTTCGTGTGCACTGTCCCTTTAAGAGTGTTAGCGGGGCAAGTGTTGCGAAGTTCTGTAAAAAGTAGCAAGTTGGCATGACAACTGTTTCAGTTGATGGTAACATGAGATTTTAAAACCATTCCTGAGCGCTGTCTCACATTTTTAGATGCATTCTGTGTGAACGGCCCCGTAATATTGTCTTTTGTATATTTGATTACACATTTATTCGTCCACAGAAAAAAACAAAACATTTTTTGTTCCCTTTAAGAGTGTTAGACTGAACGATACTTCACAGTTTTCGTAAATACGTCTGAGTCAAGATCAACACGGCGTACCGATGATCAGCTCAGCTGGACTCTCCTTAACTTTATCGAAAAACACAGCCGGCGACGTCCCGGACACGATCTTGAGCTTGTCCTCCTGCATGGAGATGGGCGAGGCCGGCGGCGAGGACACAGCGGTGGCGTTGGTGGACACAGATGAGGATGTGCAGGAGGACGAGGGATCCGGAAAACACTCCTCGCAGCAGCAACAGCAGCAGTCCATGAACGCCTGACCGAGAGACCGACAGATGCACAGCAGCACAACCGGCGTCGCTCCGGCGCGCACAAACAACAGAAACTGACCAATCAGAGCCAGCAGAGCCTGTGTGGCCACGCCCACCTCCATGCCCACATACGCCAGGACGATATTCCAGACGTATTCCGGCAAACAACATATTGCGTAGATGAATGCCAGCGCCACTACCGTTCGAGTCAGCTGACGCTCTCTTCTTCGTTTTTTTATCGATGACGAAGATGATGATGATGATGTTGATGATGAACGTAGTGTTTTTTCATCCTCGCTGACGTGTCGTGTGAGTAGATGACAGGCACCTGTGAACAGCAGCGGCAGGCAGAAATAGCAGCCGAACGTCCACCACATGCGGGCGTGTTGGTAGGTGAGCACCAGCGAGAGCAGTGCGTCGGGCAGATCCGTGGATGGCTGTGGGCGGCAGGAGTCCACTGGGAGACCCGACTGTGGAGAACCGTCCTGCTCCAGACGCCACAGCAGCAGCTCTGGCGCCGCCAGCAGCAGAGAGCCCAGCCAGATCACTGACAGCTTGGCCAGGATGGACTGACACGACTCGCCCTGCCGCGGCCGCGACTGACCGCTGGTCACCGTGTGGAAGCGGTCGATGCTGAGCGCACACAGAGTGAACGTGGTCACGCCCAGAGACGCCACCTGAAACACAAAGAGAAAAAACACATCACATGACCTTTATAAGTGCTGGAGTAAATGAACAGTGGGATATATCGCCCTCCGAGGAACACTTCAGAGTGAAAAATATCAGGTCCGCCTTATTAAAGTTATAATCAACAGCGATATAGCTCTTGCGGATCGCTGGAAACCACTCCCTGTCATTCACATAAACTCCATATCCCATTATGCACTGCACTTGCACGCCAGTTCCAGGTCACCCCTTAATTACAGACACACAGCTGAAGATTGTCATGACTGATTATTAGAACTATATATACACATCACACACACATCCGTTGCTGAGTCTTGTTTCCCCAGTGAGCATTTCCTGTCTAGTCTAGCCATGTTTTTGACACTTGTTTGTTTCTGTTTATGTTGTTTTGCTACCTGCCTTGATCTCTTCACCTGTAAATTCGATTACTCTTTTGGATTTCCCTTAGACTACCATTTGCTCCTGCCTGATTACTCTCTAATAAATCTGCAGCGCTCGAAATTGCGACAGTTTTGGTCCCATATGCGCCCGCAATTATATTTATGCGACCTTAAAATATATTTGGGAGCATTTGTGCGAGTGTATATATTTGTTGCAGTGCAATCAGTTTTCACAGCAAAATGTTCACCGCTTACGCGGATTTAGGAGACATTCACCGATTATGCATCTTTCCACCTAAAAACACCAAACACAGGAATAGATTAAGACGGTTGACATGTCAACTTGCTGCAGTAAACAAAGCTTGTCCCGCCTTCAAGCTCTTCTTATTGGCCCACTGTGCTAGAACAGAATGCTAAAGGATTGGTTAACATCAGCTGTCAATCACTCAGTTCCACGAAAATGTAAAGGTCTGGATATGAGAGAATGAAAACAACACTGACAGATTTAGCTTTAGAAACCACCTAAAGTTACATATAAAGGCACATCTGATTAGTGATCATGTAGTGAATGTCAATCCAGCATTTACACTTTCCAAGAGTGGATAAAAGACTTCCAGTGGTTAAAGTCCGCTATGAAAATGACTAAAGCATTCACCGTAAAGGTCGGTGGGACGGAGTTTTCAGGTAACTGTGTTTCAGGTAACCACATTCTATTTATTCATTCGTTTAATCATCACGACTGACACCGCGTTCACCATCGCTAAAGAGCATGCATTCACTGAGATGAAACTAATATTGCAGCTCATGAAAAGACGTATTAAGGTGACGTATACAAATAATAAGTTATATGTCAATATCATCTGTGCAATATCAGACAGCACCCGTGAGAACAGCACAGTTATTATCGTTCATCTCATTCATGTCAAGTGTGTGCAGGGCCGGTGAGCACATGCAGAGTTTTGTTTATTAGTTAGTTTTGATTAGTATTGATTTCAAATGCGATAAATCTGTTAATATAAAACGTGTAGTAACGATGCTCATAATTATTGGTAGGTGCGCCTAAATTTCTGAAGTTAGGAGCACCGGTGCTACCAAGAAAAAAGGTTAATTTCGAGCACTGATCTGCATTTGGACCCCTGTTGCAACCCAATTGTTACAGAAGACTCGACTATGTGTGTGTGAGAAGTTATTTACATTTACAAAGGTCAAACCATATTTTTGCATATGTAGCACTGTTAAACCATGTTTTTGAATGCGTATCATAGTAAATCCAATGGTTTTTTATCATGCGCAATATTAAATACTTGTTTGCTTGAGGGTTTTATGTCCTTTTTTTTTTACATACCATGGTCATACCATGTTTCCAAACATGTACCATGGTTAAATAACATACTTTTTGAACATGTACACATCTAATGTTTTGAATTTACCATGGTAAAATCATGATATTTTGTGTATCTGGTTTTTGTAGCATGGTCATACTGTGATTTTTAGGTACATAGTGAAACTATTTTTTGACATCATCACACCATGGCTTAGAAGAAAAATAAAGTATCATGGTTTTAGGGTGTTTTTAAATACATTTTCCATAGTAAAACCTTATTTTTGATCATGTAGCATGGTTTTATTGGATCTCCACCATGGTAAAAATGGAGTATTTTTAACTTGTACTCTAGTGATACCAGATTATAGATCTTTAGGCATATACAATGATAAAACCATCTGTATTTACATTCTCAGACCATGTTTTTTGTACATGAGCTGTAGTGAAAAAGTGTTTTGCACATTCACCATAGTAAATTCATGTTTTTGGACATTTACCATGGTGATATGTTATTTACCTTAGAAATACCATGGTTGAATATGCAATCATTAACATTTATCAGAACTCACAGTATTTTACCATGTTATACAGCACCAGCAGTGATAAATGTTCACTCTTGCTGCTACTGTTAGCTTTTTTTAATATTTTAAATGTTAAAATAACTCATTTACATCCATTAATATGTTAATTTCCGGACATATGAACCACTTTAGGGCCACAGAAGTGGGTCAACAGACATGCAAACACTCTACGCAGACAATCCTGTCCTTACAGCACTCTAAACACTCATTCAACACGCTAATGAGGCCAATTAGTGCCGCTAATTATCCCCAGATCTCATTTACACCACAATGAGGAGAGCTGGTGCGTTACAAGAGGAGGCTGGAAAATAAACTCCAGGAACCACCGCACAATGACACACACACACACACACACAGTGAGGGATTATAGCGGTGTGTGCTGCTTTCACTTCTGCCTGTTTACTTGCCCAAAGTTAGCATGTTTCTTGCTAGCTAGATAATTTTTGTGTTCTGAAAGTGTATCGCTTCGTATAATATTTACGCATAACACCTTTCTTAAATGGTGGGACACATTTATAAACTGGCTGATGACAAACGTTTGATTGTCTAAGCACAACTTTGGGTCAAATATGGACAAATCTAAACATCGGGTTAAATTTTTACATCTTAACCCAACTGTTGGGTCTATCAATAGAGTATTTGACCCAATGTTGGGTTTAAACAACCCAGCATTGTTTAGAGCAGAGGTTTGCAACCGTATTTGTAGATAACCGTTATGGTAAATAAATATATATTCATTTTTGATAGTAATTTGAGTAATATTAAGTAATCTGCAGATGTTTAGATGATTGACGTACTGTTCAGCTTGTAAAGGAATATTCCTAGCAGTCTTACTTTGTTTACCAAATAAGTGGATCTAATTGGATTTGCATTGTAAACCTTTAATAAAAGTGTAAAAGTTATCATTCACTATTTCATTTGTGTAGTTTTTACTTACTATACTGTCCACAGATTGTGTCTGGCCTTGACTATTGCACATCCCCATGGTACTGAGATAGATTTATCAGTTAACAGACTGATTGGTTAATTAATTGATCATCTGAATGACAGTTTGGTTGATTGACTGATCGATTGATGCCTCACTATTTGGTTGGTTGGCTTATTGATTGATTAACTAACTGATGACTGGCTGGTTGGTTGTTTGGTCTATTGATTGATTGATTGATTGATTGATTGACCAATGACTGGTAGTATGGTTTGTTGATTGATCAATTATTAGATAGATTGATAGATAACCAGATATATTGATCAAGTGATTAACTGACTGACAGCTTGGTTGGTTGATTGATCAGTTGATTGATTGACAAATGACTGGTTCGATGGTTTATAGATAGATAGATAGATAGATAGATAGATAGATAGATAGATAGATAGATAGATAGATAGGTTTATTGGTTGATTGATTAATCTGCTGTACGCACCTCCACATAGGGCACTGCTCTGCAGGACAGGTCCCCCATCAGCCTCCTCTTGGTCAGCTCATTGAAGATGACCACCGGCAGGCAGAAGAACAGCACCATGAAGTCCCAGAAGGCCAGGCTGGCCAGCACGCAGTTCCAGGTGCTCTTCAGGTAATAGTTGTGCCACACGATACACATGAGCGCCAGGTTTCCCACGATGCCCACGGAGAACACGACCAGCGCCAGCAGCAGCACGGCATAGGCGCTGTAGGACTCGTCGGTGACCGGGAACAGCGGGTTGTGGAGCCGCAGCGCGCCGCTGAAGGGCCGCGGTGTGGTGAAGAAAGTGTCCGCCTCGGGGTGCGCTCTCGGCGGCTGCGGCTCCTGCCGCTCCCGCGGTCTGGATCTGGAGCCGCGCGGGACTCTCGGTGCGTGACGCGCTCGACCTGCTTCATGCACAGATGATGATGATGATGAGGAGTAATATGAATATGATGATGAAGGCTCCATCTTCGCCTCCAGCGCCCGGTTCTCCGCCTGGATGGAGGCTGCGAGCGCCATCAGGACCAGTAAAGCGCTCAGCATCATGATGGAGCAGAGAAGCGGAGGATGGAGATCTGCTTTCTAAGAGGCTCTGAACAAACTCTTTCTCAAACTTCTGCATTCACTTCATCATCCATGAGGAGCGGCAGGCGCAAAGCTGCCCCCTGACGGACTGCGCACCTATTGCACAGTGTTCAGCTTAAGTGAGTACACCATTTTGAAAATCTTAATCCATTCCTCAGTGTATATAGGTCATTTAATTTGGTGCATTTAAACAGGGGTTTTATTAAAGAGTTATATTTATTAATCTGAGAGTTTGGTCACTGAGCATCTTTAGGAATTTATTTAAATATTGCAAACACAAATTACAAACTACAAAATTTCTATTAAATTTCAATTTTTTCTATCTTTATGTTTCTCTTGTTTTTTTAGTTTATGAACATTTTAATGCCTGTTTTCCTCCAATGTATTATTTCAAAGTCCACATCCCATAATGATATTCACAGCTGTGAATAAACAGAACAGACTCGTCAATGGCAAAATACAGAATCTTAAAAAATTTATATTTTTACTATATAAACTAAAGCTTGCTGAAGTATTACCTGATAAATTGTTATAGAAGCCTATACTTTAGTTTGTACTACAGTAAACTGTGGTGTGTTGTAGCATAATATACCTATAGTTGTAGAAGACTACAGTACTGGCTCATTTGTTTATATTACTATAGTTGATGTGCTACCATAGCAACTGTAGAATCACAACAACAGAGCAGCTACTGTAGTTGGTGTTACCATAGCAACTGTAGAATCACCACAACAGATCAGTTACTGTAGTTGGTGTTACCGTAGCAACTGTAGAATCACCACAACAGATCAGTTACTGTAGTTGATGTGTTACCACAGCAACTGTAGAATCACCACAACAGATCAGTTACTGTAGTTGATGTGTTACCACAGCAACTGTAGAATCACCACAACAGATCAGTTACTGTAGTTGGTGTTACCGTAGCAACTGTGTAATCACAACAACAGGGGTCCGTTCTTCATACCTCGCTTAAATGATCTAAGATGATTTGGCAGATCTTGGATCTGTTAATCTTGAAAACTGATCTCTGGCTAATTTGGTTCTTCAAACAAGTTTGCGAATCAGATTAAAATGTCTGGATGAACTGATCTGAGATCGCTGCGTGTGTTGTGAAAGAC
>NC_079456.1:942883-945383 GCF_903798145.1 Danio aesculapii | reverse complement strand
GTGCTTATATTTAGTTTAGTTGTATATTCAATATGGTTGCTATGTTGCTCGTTAGATCTAACAGCCAGTGATAGTTAATTAACGAGTTGCCGTGTGTTTGTTAAGATAGTCTAAAATGGTTGCCAGGTTGTTTTTGTGCAGTTAATCGAGCATTTCTGTGCAACTGGTAAGTGGTTTTGTTGCTATGCGGTTGCTAAGGTCATTAGACTGGTGTTGCTGTTCAGTTGTCAGAGAGTTGCTGTGTGGTTGGCGTGTCTGTGTGTGTATGTGTTAGGGTTGGGTGATGTCGACCCATTTGGCATTGTACGATGTCTAATGTGGAACTTTACGATGGACGATGGCATTGTCCTCATAGGCGGCGGTGAATTAATCATTTATGAATAAACAGTTACCAGATGTCAATCACTGTTTCCGCGGGACAAGTTTGGCGTCCACAAACTTAGTTAGTAAAAAAGATGCACAACCAACAGGAACCAACTAACAGTATCTGAGATTTACTAAAATTACAAGCGGGTTGCTGCTGCGAAGGGGGCATGGCGGAGGATCGCGATGCCGGATCAGCATCATGATGTCTATGTCATCATGATTTTGCTTAAGGTGTCTAATTGGTTGCCAGGGTGTTGCTATGTTGTTGCTTGGATGTCTGAATGGTTGCTAGGCAGTTGCTAAGGTGTCTGACTTGTTTCTAAGATGTTGCTAAGTGTGCTGCACTCTCTATGCTGTTAGACGTTCTGAATGGTTTCTACAAGGCTGCTAAGGTGTCTTAATTGTTGCTGTGCAGTTTGATTACTTCATGCATGTTTACGTTGTTGCGTGTACTTGGATGACCCAGCATGCAATTAAGATATGATTGTACAAATTAAATGAGAGAAGCGAATGAATGCTGAAATCGGATGACTTAATCGTGGTTGTTAATATTTTTCATTCCTGAGCTTCATTTGTAGTTTCCCGACAGTGAACGCCTGACCACGAGTTAATCACATTTCTCAAGCCGGTTACGCTCTATTTACCGCAGAACTCCAGTTAAACCAGTCTTCATCCAAACCAGTCCTGAGCGGAAAGACTCTTAATTAAACCTGACGGAGATTTATCTGATCGCTGAACTAGATCGAACCTGCAAACATGAACTCAGGGTTGTGTAAACAAGTCAAACACCACATATTTACACCATAAGAACCTGATTGGGAGATAAACGCATCTAACCTGAATATGCATGAAATGTGTTCCTCCAGCAGCTCAATGCGAGTAAAAGACTCAAATCATCAGTGTTTTGGCTGATCGGTTACACTAAAACAAACTAGTGGTGCATAATATATCGGTAGCTGTAAATTCTGGGAATGCTAGAATAACAGGCTGATGACTTAGGGATTATATAAGCTTATTTATTTATTTATTTATTTGTTTGTTTGTTTGTTTATTTGTTTTTTTATTTGTTTGTTTATTTGTTTGTTTATTTAGTTATTTATTTTGTTATTTATTTATTAATTTATTTATTATTTAAAAAACTTATTTAGAAAAGAAGAAATGTGCAAGAGTCTAGATTACAAGTACATACAGTTACAAAGTAATAAGAACAATAAGTAAAAATAAGAAATAGAAAAACTAAATAAAATAAAGAAAGGGGAAGTACAAAATCAAATAAAAAAAAACACAGAAAACATCAAAGATTAACTTACTGGAAGCATGATATGAAGTTTCTATTAACGTGCAGATTTTTTGTTGTTAGATAAACGTTCAGCTTTAAGCAAGGAATCAATTTCAATTAAAAAATGAGCAAATAAGGGAGAGGATTTAGGAACATTTAGTTTGTGGATAAAGAATTTCTCACGTAATATAAAGAAGTTATATATATATATTCTTCATTTTTATTTTTGGGACTAGAATAATAACAAATAATATCTTTCAGTTTACAGATTTGTTCTGTTGACTGTGAATTATTCAAATTATTATGTAAATCCGACCAAAACGTTTGTGAGATTTTACATGTGAAAAGTCAAAGTTTCTCCACTTTCCTGACAGAAAGAACAAGAATCTGCGATATCAGTCCATTTTGAGAGAAATGCATTGACCGGGTATATTTTGTGTAGAATTCATTCATTAATTTTCTTTTTGGCTTAGTCCCTTTATTAATCAGGGGTCGCCACAGTGGAATGAATCACCAACTTATCCAGCACACATTTTACACAGCAGATGCCCTTCCAGCTGAAACAATTCTCTGGGAAACATCCATACACACACACTACAGCCAAGTTAGTTCATAGCACATGTGTTTGGACTTGTGAGGGAAACCGGAGCACCCAGAGGAAACTCACGTGAACACAGGGAGAACATGCAAACTCCACACAGAAACACCAGCTGACCCAGCCCGAGGCTCGAACCAGTGACCTTCTTGCTGTGAGGCGAACGTGCTACCCACTTCTAGACCGAATAATAATAATGAGTAGGTTAGTGTATTCAGACATTTTTCCTTCTGCAAGCTTTACAATTGATTAAAGAGCTA